>NC_084646.1:2724650-2982150 GCF_019802595.1 Syngnathoides biaculeatus
TAAAGTCATTTGCAGACAAAAAGTGATTTCATGAGAAATTATTTTATATGAAACGAGATTTTTTTTCGCCAACATTTTACAGAATAGAGTAATTTTTTAAAGATTAGCATAATAAATTGTTTTTGTTAGTAATATGAATATCTATCTATCGGAGGCCGCAAGTATGGAAATGACACAGGTGCACATTTGAAGCTGCTGTTAGCGCACAGCCATGCGCTAGCAGCTAAAATAGCATCCAGAATGATGGCGCAACCTGCGACCTCACAACTCAGGCCCAAAAACATCTTAACTGCTGTGAACGCCTTTAAAAACGTGCAAATTTCCAACTTTTTTAAATTGGGTTAGCTTTGCTGCTATTAGACATCAGGAAGTATTAGAGACTGAGTGGTGAAAGTGCACACCGTCCCTCGCTAAATCCGAGTCAGGAAAGGTGCCAAGACACCCTAATGAAAAGAAGCGCTATTATCAAAAAAATATGGACTGATGGTTGTCTGGAAGTATCAAAGAACACATCGCAGCGCTCCATTGAACGCTAACGACTTTGTCTCACTTTATAGGCCAATCTGCTGTTCATTAGCAATGGCACGAATGGAGGATTTCCGCAAAGAAGTGGGCGGGTCCAAGCTTGCGTCGATTCTATGTCATCGAGAACGAGGCCGAACAAAAAACAGTGCTAGTGCAACCTCCCACCAAGGCCATCCATGCACCACCGCGCCGCCCTACCAAGGCCGAACAATCTTCATTTGGATTGATGCCATATTAAAATCAAAATCGTGCAAAGGCTGAGAACAATTTGGTACCAAATTGCTGAAATATAGCACAGTATACATTACAGTATACTTTTCATTTATTTTTTTTTTTACCGTCTATACGGACCAATTTTTTTGTGTGAGGCTAAAACAGGAGCTCACTGACTCAAACAGAGAACAGCACGAGTCGCCCCTCCCCCAGTGTATACAATAATTGCAAAATTCCTATTTACCATAATCTCCTAACCCTATAAATGGTGATTTTTTTAGTTTGAGGCTGAGACATACTCCATTGGTGAAAGTTAAAAAAATATTTTTGGGGTTAAAGGGGAGCTGCTGTGACAAATTTGGGGAGTTCAGGTCTAAATGTCCATTTTTTTGTCATCAGTATGAAAACATTTCAAAGGCTTCCTGCTTACGCAACATTGGCCTCTGAAGCAAAAAAGAAAAGGGCAGTGATGTCACAGCGTGTCCAAAAAAAAGTGTCATCGACACTCTGATTGCGATTCCAATTCAGTCACATGACCTACGTTGCTCACAGCGTTTTTTTTTTTTGTTTTTTTTTTATACCTCCTCCAAGCACAAGAGTGAGAAACACTTCAACTTGACCGCTAGTCCACGTTGATGACACCGAAGACGTCCCCACGGCGCCAAATGTTCCGCTTATTGTCGCGGGAACTTCAACATGAAAAGTGCATCATAATGAGGATTTGGGATGCGCCGCGCCCTACGCCGACGATCCGAGAGCGCTCGTTAAGTGCCAGAATCGCCTCTCGTTGGACGCGTTACAAAATCTGCGCGGCGAGGCTCATTTCCACTCAGCGAGAGTCGTTATTCCGGCAGTTTCCCCCCACAGACATGAATCGAAACTAGTCACACAGTGAAGGTTTCCTTGAAGTACTAAAGCCGAGCTGTAGGCTTCAAAAATATCTCAGTAATGATGAGTTTCTGTTTATCCAAGCAATAGTCCTGGATTTGCAATGGTCTTTAAAGGAGAAAGTTCTAAGTACAGATGGCGCAGTGGGAAAATAATGATTATCATCAGACAAACAATCAGGATATTACGAAACGAGATTTAAACCAAATGCGAACAGCAACACCTAAAGTGAATCTTCACGTATAAAATACCTGTGAAAATGTTATGAAAATGACTAAAATGACAGTGACAGAGTTGCATGATGAGATTCTATTCAAACATTAAGTGTTTAGAGCAGGGGTCTTAAATGTGCGGCTCGTGGGCCATTTGCGGCCCGCAAGATGACGTTTAGGGGCCCCCGCCTTACGTTGAAAGTTAAATGATAGTGCAGCCCCGAAGTTTTATATGAATGGCACTTTTAGAGTGTTGTGTGCGGAGCTGACAAACCCACCAATCACGGTGGGGTCGTGGCTCTTGGGGGCGTGACAGCAACCAGGCTCGATGCACGCAAAGAAAAAATTATCGTTGAGCGAAGGTTACATTGGTGTTGCCATAGAGAGTTTTATGAGTAGTTTTGAGCACGGTGGATCAGCTGGTAAAGTGTTGGCCTCACAGTTCTGAGGACCTGGGTTCGATCCCAGCTCCGCCTCAGCAGAGTTTTCATGTTCTCCCCGTGCCTGCGTGGGTTTTCTCCGGGCACTCTGGTTTCCTCCCACATCCCCAAAAACATGCAACATTAATTGGAGACTCTAAATTGCCCCTAGGTGTGATTGTGAGTGTGGCTGTTTGTCTCGATGTGCCCTGCGATTGGCTGGCGACCAGTTCAGGGTGTACCCCCCCTCCTGCCCGTTGACAGCTGCGATAGGCTCCGGCACTCCCCGCGACCCTCGTGAGGATAAGCAGCAAAGAAAATGGATGGATGGAAGGATGGATCGTTTAGAGGCTTTGTTGTTAAGTACAAAACAGAACCAAAAAAATTCAACCAATTTTTGTCAACATAAACAGACATGATGAAGTCTGCAAAATGTATGCGATATATCTAGAAAAAATATAGATATATGTAAACATAAGTCATTCTGGACATGAGGGGGGTGAATATCTTATGGCTTTTGCAAGAAAGTCTCTGACTTCACAAAATGTCTAATAACACCATAATAATAATTTATTTTATGTGCGTCATGTGAGGGGCCTGAATGCTCGTTAAATCTAAAAACAAAAATAGTAAATTGGCGAGACTGGGTTGACATTCTTAAAGGTGCCACACACAGCGGGAAGATATACCGGTACCGGATATAACTTGGAGCAGGACCGTACTTACTACCATCTTGTTGAGCGACACCCAGCAGTCGGAGGGGAAGTCCTGCAGCATGGGAACCAGGAACTGCAGGCAGCCATCCCAGTGGCACAGCAGCAGCATCATGCCGATCAGGTTGAAGATTCGCATCACGGCGCTCGCCAGGTCGTAGGTCATGTGGAAGATCTGGAGAGAGCGAGTCAAATTTGGACAAACTCACAACGATAGGGCTACTGTCATAAGAAATACTTTCATGAAATCAGAACATTGGTTCATATGAAATACAATTCAAATAAAATATTGGTGACTGCATTAGGATACAGATTTTTTTTATTTTATTTTCTGATATTTCTGGAATATAATTCAAGTGCAAAATCAAATGTAAAAATTAGATGAATTAATTCAAATAAAATTTGTGCCCAAACAATACAAAATGTGTAATTCAAATTTAGGTAAAAAAAAATCATAAAGTACAAATAACAACATATGAAAAATATCTAAGAAAAGGTGAAGTACAATATAATCAAAAATAATATTTTGGTGTCAAAATACCTGTTAAATATACTTTGCAATTCCTATGACCCTCGTGAGGATAAGCGGCTAAGAAAATGAATGGATATACTTTGTAATGAAAAGGTGAAAAGATTAATTTAAGTGTGAAAAAATATTAAACATGAATTAATCAAAATATGAACGCAAATAACATTTTTGCCAACAGGACATCAATTAAATATATAATTACAATATGAACTAGTTCCTTAAAATGCAAAATGAAATGATTTTAAGTTGCAACTCAAATCACAAATATCACAAATCCATTATGCTTTCAACCCATCCCAACCCCCCACAAAAAAGTGTTTTCATGAAAAACAACACAGTATTGCACTTTAGAAAAACATAAAGGAATTACATACATTATGTAAATAAAGTGAAGTAGCAAAAAAAGCCAGAGATTTACTGTACAAGGTCATCTGTACAGTATAGATGCCTGAGCTCATCTCAGCTTTTTGCAGAGGATAAAGAATACATGAGTGATTATTGTTATATTGAATGTTTAAATGTGTTGCTGCACTAATTATCAGTTGTTTTATGGGTTATATATGTGCTTTCCATTGTGTGTTAGCATTAGCATTAGCCTAGCAGACTAAAGACTAGGCTATGTGCTTGTTTCGATGGAAGCATGTTATGATTTTTTTCAATGAATCATTCACTATTTGCCAAAGTGTTGCATATCGCAAAGTGAGTTGAGGAGCTCTCCGCCGCCATACAGCACTTTTATCTCAGGTTCGCGCCCCAAAGTCAAACGAAAGAAACTGTCCGAATGACGGCTCGTGTACAGAAAAAGTTGTAAGTCGCTCATATCTCAAGTCACCGGTGTACTTGTGCGGTGTTAAAGTAACAACCAATTCCCATTTCGATCTCTTTATTAATTTATGAACAGCACTTTATAGCAATTCACGGAGCCCTCGTGTACTCTTGTGAGGCTCTCAAGATGCGAGGGGGGAGACCAGACCGGCATCCCTTGACATGATTCATGCTGCTCTTTCACAAAGAGGCCCCGCCCACCTCGACTTCCCTCGCGACAAGAGAACAGAGGCCGGTCATATGTCAACGTCGCACTATAATCTGGGTCCGAATATACGACTCGCCAACATGTGCACGGTCGCAGTGGGCTTCTGTCAAATGAGCTGCCTCAAGATCACAGACGCGCAATTGCTTAAAGGGCCACTGACATGTCTATAAACATTCTAAAATAGATATTGTCATGAATATATACAAAACATGATTCACTTCAATTTCTATCTGAAAAAATAAATATGAGCAAAGAGCGTATCATCCATGCGGAAAGTTACAGAAGTCTCACTCGACATCCCAGTGGCAGCCATATTGCCTGCTACGTCATGAGCAGACGTCACACTGGGACATTCGCCATTGAAAACACGTAGTGCCCACCTGCTATGGGAGAGGAACAACAGAGAATTTCGGATTTTGCCGACGCCCCTTCTGACATGGAAGCTCTTTTCGAAGAAGAAAACATCTCACAGTCGGGTGAAGTGACCGGGGCAATATTACCCTATCGTTTAGATGATACGCGGATCACTTCTAACGAACAACAGACTCCCCGACAGTCAGTATGACAGCATGTAGCCTACTCAGCCGCGAGCGACGACAACGGTGTAAAGCGGCCTGGCCCGGCGGCGCAATGGGCCACCCCGGCCGAAGCAGTGATCGGCAGACGCGGCGCGTCGAAGCCGTGATCGGCGGACATGGCGCCGAAGCTGTGATCGGTGGGCACGTCACCCACGCGCACATCAACACTTTTAGCAACCCTGATTTACGTACGCGGATCTTTTGTTACGTTTTGAGAGAAGGATTACGTCCAACCCAACTATTATTTTTGTTAGCAGCTGTATACACAGCTAGCTGTCATTTGTATCCCACGGAGCTCTCGTCCTTTGCCCCCATGCAATCCATTTTTCACGACGAACCGGGTCTTTTGGCAAAGTGTGAAGAGTGAATCCACCCTCCCGAGCGTTCGAGCAATATCCAGCAATACAACAAGCCGGCATTTTGGCTAACACGAAGGAACAAAGCGCTACCTTCCCGCAGGTAAAACTGGTATAAACACACAAATCCACCTGAGTGAGCGTCTGCTGATAACATCACTTCCTGTTTCTTCTCCAAAACCAAACCCCTTGCGAGGATTTTCATGGCGGGAGTTACAAACAGCCATATATGTCATAATCATGTTGTGTGGTGAAAAAAAACGGATGGGTCCAATCCGGCATACTAAAAAGTATGCATTTCGTGTCAGTAGCCCTTTAAAGTTACTTGGAACTGAAACTGTAACTATAATGTAATGAACCACATGTTGCTTCATCAAGTCCAAAGACACTCGCGTTATTATCTGATCACAGGACGCAGACTGCTCTGGAAAATTTCCATTGCAAATCAATCACTTTTACTTACTGTATACACACAGACACACACGCACATTCCCTCAGTCCGTCCTAAGAGAAAAGCATCCTCCGCTCGCCAGCGACTGAAAAGAGCTTCCTGCCTCAGGAAATTGCTCCGCTTATTCCTGACAATGCTTCTCGCGGCCTCTGCCTGGACAAGCCGCCAAAACACACACTCAAACGCACGGTTACACAAAAAACCCACGCATACAAACCTCTTTCAAAAATGGGAAACAATACATCATTAGGCCGTGCGACCAAATCTTCAGTTCTGGTCGGGCCCAGAATCGGTGCCGGATAAATGTTTGCGGCCACATCTGCACTATGAGGACTCGTGAGTTCTCTAGTACAAATCAACCTATATTTACATTTTTGGGGGGTTATGTTTTTGAGATTCAGAAAAGGTAAGGATGGGCCACCACACTTTTGCACGTGCAATAATGAAATTTGATTTAATGCGGTCTTGTGTCAAACATGCAGATCCAAAAAAATACAATATTAATTATAATTACTAGCTTGAAGTCACTCTTGTGTCCTCCCAGCACGATAAAAATACAGTCGTCCTTTTACAAGCGCAGATTTAACCTCGCACGCGTACCGACCAAACAACCTTTTGAGGAGCAACATATGCTGTCATCCATCCATTATCCAAGTTGCTTATCCTCACAAGGGTCACAGGAGAGCTGGAGCCTATCCACCACACCCAACTGGTCGCCAGTCAGTCGCGGTGCAGATATCGACACCATCACTGAGCGGGACTCGGTCCCACGCTGCCCGCGTCACAACACCAGTGACTCATATGCTGTCATATTGACATATTACATATTTATTACATTTGAATTAGCGTCCGACAATCATTGTTGCACACGCTGAAAAAACAATGTAATTCTTAAGTGTTCTCCTCTAAATATCACTTTATTTTCCTAAAAAGTAGAAATGTTTTCCTCATAATGTAACACTGCTTTTCAAAATTCCAACCTTTTCCTCGTAAAAACTAAGACAATTTTTTGCCATTTTTTAAATTTTGTAGGATAAAAATAAGAACCATACATATTCCCTTGCAAATATTACTTTTTTTTTTTTTTTTTTACATGGCAAAGAAATTGATTACCTTGAGCTTGATCCAATAATGTAAACATTTTTGTTTTTATTTCTTTTGTCTTGGAACGTTTCTTGTAATATGAATACTTTATTCATGTAAAAGAAAAAAAATATTATTCCTCATGCCTATGTTCTTGGAATGTAAGTCATTTTGTTTTGAAAGATTATGACTGATTATAATTTTACTACTTTTTCTGGTAAAATAAATATTTTCATGGAATGGTTGTATGTTATGACCTGTAAGTTCGGAACTCTTTTTTTGGTGTGTGGTAATATTGTAAAAAAACAATGAAATTAAGTGTTTTCCTCTAAATATAACTTTTTTTCATAAAAAGTAGAGATTTTTCCTCATAATCTTATTGATTATTGTAGTTCAAAAAAAGTTTTTAAAAGACATGCAATGTGTTTTTTTTCCTCCTGAAATTTAGACTTTTTATTTCAAAAGAGATATTTGTTATTATCGCACAACATATTTTCCATCATTTGTAGCCAAAACGCTCAGAACTGAGCGCCGCTGATGTGATCCACGTCGTCAGGTTCACGTAGTTGTTTGCGTGAGACGAAGACCGTAATCAGGCGTCTCCCCGAGCTCAAATTACCGCCAGATAATTAAAAGACTGCGCGGTTCTTTTCGCTGATTCGCAGGGGCTCGCTTCGCCCCGAAAAGGAAAACGTTTGAACGCGCAAACGCACGCGTGCGCGTACACTGCGGTGGGGTTAATTGTGTTTACCGAGCAAAATGATGCGTCGAGCGACCGTAGTGCCTAATTGGATGCGGCTTCGAGGCTAATTACTGTAGATGTGCAAAGTCTACACACCCCTATTCAAATGGCAGATTTATGACATTAAAAAGAAATGAGACCAAGATCAAATGATTTCAAAACTTTTTCCAATAATGTAACCTATAACCTGTACAACTCCATCCGTTCAATCCATTTTCTGTACCGCTTATCCTCACGAGCTCAACGGAGGGAGAACATGAAATATTTAATGGGGTTGCAAAAGTGTACACACCCCCTGTATAACTGGGGCCTTGGGTGTGATCACCAAACTTTTATGAATGGAAGGCAGTAGACAGATGATAAACAATTTTAACTGATTATCCAAAAATAAAGTTCGGATGTTGTGTCCACTTTTACGATTGAACTGCCCCCGATAAGATTTGACAGTAACACAAGATGACACACGTGAAGTAATCTTCTTTGTAGGGTGCTGCTATTTTAGTTGGCAACAGAGTTCCGACGGCCCGTGCAGTTGTCAAGGAAATTTACCAGAGCAGGCTGCTCCATGCGATCAGATAATAATGTTTTGGTGAAGCAGCATGTGACTCATTGCCCCGTGGCTATTTGTGGACTCTCTGTTCCAAGTCACTGTCAACAATTCTGCGTTTGGGATCACGAGCCAGCTCGAGCTAAGTACAGGTGACTGGAAGTCACAGCGGCGGCCATGTTGCCCAGAAAATTTCACATACTGCATTCCTGATTATGCACGGAATAATACAGCTTTATAGCAATTTCATGAACATTTATTTTTTGGTAAAATTCCATCTTTTTCTCATTAAAATTATTTTTTTTTCTCTTTTCATTATTTAATTGTTGTGAAATTCAAAAAAAGATTAATATGATGAAAAGAAAATTCATGTTTTTCCTCAAAGTTTTTGTAAAAAGTATTTTTCTTTTGAAAACTACTATTGTTTTTTTCTCAACTATGATGAAAAATATCTTCTTCAAATCATAACTTTTTCTTATGGTTACTCTTGAACTAGTAAAAGCATAACTAGAAAATAATGAAAACAATCCCAAAATACAAACTTTTTCAAATAAAACTTGGAAACCTTAATCTTTATTTTCATCCATCCATCCATTTTCTTTGCCGCTTATCCTCACGAGGGTCACGGGAGTGCTGGAGCCTATCCCAGCTGTTGACGGGCAGGAGGCGGGGTAAACCCTTAACTGGTTGCCAGCCAATCGGAGGGCACATCGACATTAATTGGACACTCTAAATTGCCCCTAGGTGTGAGTGTGAGTGCGGCTGTTTGTCTCGATGTGCCCTGCGATTGGCTGGCGACCAGTTCAGGGTGTACACCGCCTCCTTCCCGTTGACAGCTGGGATAAACTCCAGCACTCTCCGCAACCCTTGTGAGGATAAGTGGGTAAGAAAATGGATGGATAGATGGATTATATTTGTGATCACAAAGCAGCTCGGTGGTTAGATTGTGACAGCAGCTGCCCTGTTAATCAAAAGAGCTTGTAAACTGCATTCCCTGTGTTTGCTCAGTACAATTTCTCTTTTCGCATGCACTAAAACAACTCTTGTTTCGTTTCCATTAAATTCGAACTATTGTGCGTGGTAATATTTCTTTGTAACGCCAGCGATGTAGCGCAGTGCGTCTGAAATTTCTTCGGGTCCTACCTCCTCCCACTGGTGGATGTAACGGATGAGTCTGGAGAGGCGGAGCAGGCGCAGCAGACTGAGGATTTTGGTGAAGCGCACGATGCGGAGCGCCCGCGCCGTTTTGTACACCTCCGAGTCGATGCCCTTCTCCACGATGAGGAAGATGTAATCCACCGGGATGGAGGAGACAAAGTCCACCACGAACCAGCTCTGGAGGTACTTCCGCTTGATCTTCTTGGGCTCCAGGATGATCTCGGTGTTGTCCTCGAAAACGATGCCCGTGCGGAAGTTGAGCACCAGGTCCATGAGGAAGAAGGTGTCCGACACCACGTTGAAGATGATCCACGGCGTGGTGGTCTCGTCCTTGAAGAAGGTGATGCCCACGGGGATGATGATGAGGTTGCCCACCATGAACAGGAGCATGGTGAAATCCCAGTAGAACCTAGACCAAGGACACGTGTCACGATCAAACTTCTGGATGAACAATCATGCACACTCCAGCGAGCAAAAAAATGGTCATTTATCAAAATATATATCCACAAAGCAGTTCAAAACTTCATCACACGCGATTTGAACTCAATCGGTGTCCAAAATATGAAGTCTGCATAAGTTTTTGGCTTTTTCTTTGGTTTTATACCACCGCAAAAGCATCCCGGTGAAGATGCCCAAAGAGTAAAATTGTGATAAGCATAAAAATTGAAACGGAACTCACTGTGAAATGGTAAAGCGTCGATAATATGAGCGATGCAATTCAATAAACGCAGATATCAATACAATGACGCTAGATCACATGTAAGTACAGTTCTTAGCCGCTTATCCTCACAAGGGTCTCTGGAGCGCTGGAGCCTATCCCAGCTGTCACCCGGCGGGAGGCGGGGTACACCCTGAACTGGCCGCCAGCCAATCGCAGGGCACATCGAGACAAACAGCCGCACTCACAATCACACCTACGGGCAATTTAGAGTGTCCAATTAACGTCTTTCATTTATGTTGAGAAGCAAATTACCACAATTGCATGACAGTGAAGAAATGGGGAAAATGTTACTTGAAATATTGCTTGCACAGTTTGACTCTTGAGCAGATTATGATTTGATTGAAGGATACAGTGGATCAATGAAGAAGGGAAGTGGAGGTAGTGGGATGGATAGATGAAGAACGGAATAATGGATGGATAAATCGAATAAATGATGACATGGCTGGATGGATCAATAGACAAAAAAATGCATGGTAGAGAAAGAAAGATGGAAGGTGGATGGAGAGATGGATGAATGGATGGCTAGAGAGATGTGGGGATTATATCTGGATTGATGGACACACGGATGGATGCACGGAGAGGAGGATGAGAGGATGGTGCAGTGGAAAGATGGTGTGATGGAAAGGTACAGGGAGGAGAGATGGATACAAGGTCGGATGGAGAGGTGGATGAATGGACAAATGGATTGTTGGGATGGATGAAGAGGTAAATGAATAAAGATGGAGGGATGAATGAACAGATGTAGACAACTGTATAGATAGATAGATGCGCTTTGATTGAGCTGTCCTTGGTGCTGAAACTTTTAAAGAATTTGATGTTTCTGTATTATTATTATTATTGTTGTTGTTGTCGTTGTGACAATCTTGATGCATTCAAAGTTTGCTAAGTTTGTACTCCCTGGCCGTCCGTACCTGAAGTCACTGTACGGGTGTATGATCCAGTTCCCCGCCGACTTGACCCTCTCCTGCTCCTTCTCGACCGCCTTCTGGCTGCCGAACATCCGCAGGGAGAACTTGTTGACCCCGGGCTGCAGCATGGAGCTGAACTGCCGCTGCATGTACGTCTGGCCCCGGGCGGACTCGCCGTCGTCGGCCACGATCAGGGAGCAGTCCTCCGCCCCCGCCTTCGTGGACGACTTCCTGGACGGCTGAGTCGGGGTGTGCAGCCCTCTCCCGCCGGGCGCGTTGGAGAAAGACACCCGGGAGTCCTTCTTCTCCGCCCCCGCGGGGCTCTTGACCTCGGCCCCGGGTCCCTCCGACACCGCCTCCATGCTCGCAGCCTTCCTGCCGCCGCCCTCGGCCGCTTCTACTCCCCCATCGGCGTGCTCCTCTTGCCGGGATATGAGCGAGGAGAGACTCCCCGAGCTGGTGGGCTCCCTCCGACAGTCTCCGTTCTTGTTGCAGATCATCCCGCCGGCTTCGCGTCCTAGCGCGGCAGCCTCCGGTGCCGCCGAGTCCCGCCGGGCATCCCTACGGAAAAGCCGAGGCGACCCTGCGCCGACGTTGCCCAAAGGTTCTGGGGACTCGTCGTGAAGGAGCAAGAGCTCGTTGTTGTTGGAGTTTTTGGAGACCCCGCCTCCACCCGGCGCACGTCTCTTCATGGTGCCGGCGGCTCTTCCAAAACCAACATCCTCGGCTGCTTCGTGAGGGGGGCGCGCCTGTTGGGGTGGGAATCTGGACTCCTCCTCGCATCATCACTGGAACACACGCGCGCACAACAACAATACAAACACACACACAAAAAAAAAACCACTCACATTCACAGGCAATATCTCACATGCCATCACACGCTCACGCACAACAAACGCACAACAGACACACGAACTCCCAGTCACAGACACTCAGACGTAGTCACAAACACATTCACAGACACACAAAACCATTCACGCAAAACGAGACTCAGACACAAACACCATGACACTTTGTGGAACGTCGCAGTAGAGAGCGAACCCCCAAAAACCATACGTTGCATTAAATATTAACTTCATGGCATTGTGCTCGTGTGCCCACTAATTTGTAAAAAATTAAAACAAAAGTAATTTCGGCCAGCCAGTTCGCTTAAATGAATGAACGTACTGTGTCCACTTCCATTCAAATATCGCCATCTTGTGGAGAACTTTGGCAACAGCAACAATACCGTATTCCACTGGATTAAAAAGTCTTCTTGGTCAAATGGAACGACTTCTAAATTTTATATATTTCTTTTCAGACCAACCCTTTTTTGTATGTACTATCTACTTAAGAAGCGTTGGATTGCACTTTATTTTTATTTTTTTTTAAGTGCCATTGTGTTCCTTTACCCACCTCCATTTGCATGTAGACCATGTAGTAAAAAAATACTTATTTCAGTAGTTCAATACAAAATAAAAATAATACATGTACATATATGTTCTGCAGACTTGTGGCCAGTGTGTATCACAGTGATTAAGAATATTGTTGAAAAATCATATTTCAGTAGTTCGATTAAAAAAAAAAAAAAGGAAATCAAATGCCATTCAAACTAGACAATAGAAAAGGGCTGATTCTTCCCAATTTTTATCCACCCATCCACCCATCCATTTCTTTTCCGCTTATCCTCACGGGGGTTGTGGGGAGTGTCGGAGCCTATCCCAGCCGTCATCGGGCAGGAGGCGGGGGACACCCTGAACTGGTTGCCAGCCAATCGCAGGGCACATGGAGACAAACAGCCGCAACTCACAATCACACCTAGGGGCAATTTAGAGTGTTCAATTAATGTTGTATGTTTTTGAGATGTGGGAAGAAACCAGAGTGCATGGAGAAAACCCACAGAGGCACAGAGAGGACATGCAAACTCCACACAGGCGGGTCCAGGATGGAACCTGGGTCCTCAGAACTGCGAGGCCAATCCTCTACCAGCTGAATCCACCGTGCCCCCTCCCAATTTTTAACATACAGGCACCAAGCTGAGGGACAATAAGTATACGCACAGCTGCTCTACGCCTCTCACCGTGAACAACTCCGGAGTGGAACAGAGTCCAACCCCTCTCAAGAGGACTGGTACCAGAGCCCAAGCGGCACGTAGAGGCGAGTCCGACTATAGCTAGTCGGAACTTCGCGATCTCACGCACCAGCTCGGGCTCCTTCCCTGCCAGAGAGGTGACATTCCACGTCCCAAAAGTTAGTTTCTGTAGCTGGGGATTGGATCACCCAGGTCTCCACCAAGCTCACATTGCACCGGACCCCTAAGGCTCCCTTCACAGGTGGTGCGCCCAGGTTACCCTTTTGGGCTGTGCCCATCTGAGCCCCGTGGGCGCAGGCGACGCCACCATGCGCTCACTCTTGAGCACCATCTTCAGGCTTGGCTCCAAAGGCGGGGCAAGGGAAACCTGAATCCATGATTTTTTTTTTTTTTTACTCATCACAGGAGTTTACTAATTCGATGCATTAAATGTTACTGGGCTATTTAGTACCAATGACGTTTTGTTTTTACAAATATTGGTGGGTCATAACTGAGACAAGTGTATAAAATGTTACCATTTATTCAGTTTGTGCAAGTCGTACAACAGATGGTGACGTTCTCGCTAACTCAACACAAATCTGGCTAAGATCTTTATGTAGTTGTGTAACATCCAACAACAACTCACACAGAACGCAGTGTGTTCTATTTCTAACAGTGACATGATTTGCCCCCACCCCACTTGAAAACAAAAAAACAAGTGTTTAAATTTAGATCAATAAATTGAAAAGCAAGTAAAACATCTGTCAGGAGTTATGTCAATGCAGCAACTGCTGTTACATGTCTTTTTTTTTTGCAGTTGGTGCTCCATATATTTAACCAAACGTAAAAAAAACAAAACAAAACAAAAAAAAAACAATCCTATTGGGGAAAAAAAAAAAAAAAAAAAAAAAAAAAAAAAAAAAAACAAGCAGAGTGCTTTAACTTTGAAGTCATACTTCCAAGTGGTGAGAGTGCGAGACCGAGAGAGAAAGAAGGCAAAATCAAAAACTGCTGAGCGGAGTTTGTGAAGCAACCAATCAACGTGTAAAGAATGGCAGTGATCCAAAGAGTGTTTAAAGGTTGTCAGGGAAACAAGAGCGCTAACTAGTGGTCCTCATTTCGGACACTGCGAGGATTATTCTTTTATTGTTACGAGAAGACACACAATTGGCTACGACGGCATTGAAACTCATGCAACAGCGGCTCATTTGCCTCAAGCAAGGACGCACCTCATAGGCAGAGCGCTCTGGCGTGGTGAAGGTTAGTAGAGAAGAAATCGAGGAATTCAGCATTAGGAACAATAACACGTGAAGACAAAGGGGGAAAAAAATGAGTTCTTTTGACATTGCAGAGTTTGCGGGACGAGGTGATGTGGGACGACTTGGGACACGAGCGCTGCCATCTGGACATCCTTCCGGGAGAGAAAAGAAAAAGGAGCCACTGTCAAGAACATTTACCACCATCTTTACAGAGACTTCGTAAGAAATCGTTTAGCTCATTAATTATGTTCCATCTAATTGGAAACAATTGTATGGTTGTGGTCAGGATCAGGCTCCATGTTCAAAATAGATTGCTAACCAAAACAGCAGCACCGATCAAAACACAGACACTGAGATTAGTTAGTCTTTCCCCATGTGAAAGATGATCTTACAATTTTAGCGTATTACTATATTCTGAGGGGGCACAGTGGAGCACCTGGTAAAGCGCTGGCCTCACAGTTCTGAGATCCGGGGTTCGATCCCGGACTCGCCTATGTGGAGTTTGCATGTTCTTCGCGTGCCTGCTTGGGTTTTCTCCAGGCACTCCGGTTTCCTCCCACATCCCAAAAACATCCAACATTAATTGGACACAGAAAATGGATGGATGGATATATTCTGACGTGGTCGCTCCACAATGCATCCATATCGGGAACGCCACACAAGTTATTTATTCTGCCCAGTTGACTTTGTTCGTTTCACTTTCACTTAACTGTATCCATCCATCCATTTTCTTAGCCGCTTATCCTCACGAGGGTAACGGGGAGTGCTGGAGCCTATCCCAGCTGTCAATGGGCAGGAGGCGGGGGACACCCTGAACTAATTGTCAGCCAATCACAGGACACATGGAGACAAACAGCCACACTCACAATCACACCTTGGGGCAATTTAGAGTGTGCAATTAAATGTTGCATGTTTTTGGGCTGTGGGTGCAAACCAGAGTGCCTGGAGAAAACCCACACAGGCACAGGGAGAACATGCAAACTCCACACAGGCTGGGCCGGGGTCGAACACGGGGCCTCAAAACTGTGAGGCCAACGCTTAACCAGCTGAGCCACCGTGCCGCCGAGATTACTGTTAACGGTCTCTTCATATAATTATTCCAAAAATGCATTTGTACACGTAAAACTGGATTACACCATCATTGATTTTAAAAGTTGGAGGTGTTCTAATAGATAATAATAATAATAATTTTTAATAATACAGTGGAACATCCATTTATGGTAAGAGTTCAGCACTTGCAATGTAATCCAAATTGTCTGAAGGTGCTTGAGTCAATCACGAAAATATGCTCAAGTACAGTAGCTGCAAAACACAATTACAGCAAACTAATCGAGGCCAGATATGTATAACAAATGAACAAGGCTGCAAAAAAGGCAATAACTGCATGTTTTTTTGTGGGATGTGACCTCTTATTCTTAAACCTCTACACTAACTACCGTAATTTCTGAGAAATAAAATTAATAATATATATATTCATAATAAGTATTTGCAAATATTCTTTTTTACAAAATATTTGCAAAAAGTTATATTTAGGCATGTATGAAAAATAAAAAATACAATCAGATTGTATAGTCGTACACAGGTACATAGAGTGGTAAAAAAGGTATACATATAGATTTCGATATGCTATTTGATGTCTTATGTTACACATTTATATATATTATAGTAGTGTGCGTCCCCAACCTGAGCTTTCTGACTCCTCAGGGGAGCTTCGCATTTTACAATCGTTAGCATAGCATAGCATATTTGTTGCTCCTGCGCCAAAGATCAGAAACAAACTGCCCGTGAGTTTGTCTTAACTTAAAGTAAGACAAAAAAATGCCTTAATAAGCTTACCTGTTTAATATCTAGTTGGAATTCCTTTGTCTCAAGTTCTTGTCTTGGTGGTTGGCATTCGAGTTGCTCTTCCTTAAATACGAACAAAAGACTGCCAACATGAGCTCTTTCGACGGAACAAATGCAGACAGAGCGCCGGTGGGTACTTACAGAGGAGCCGAGCCTGAGTCGTCGTCTGGGCCGCGGAAGCAGCAGCAGGGGGGAGGAGGGCAGACAGAAAAGAGAGTCCGTTAACATCGGGAGACGTGTGCTTGTGTGGAAAGTGCATGCCATACAAGGCTTAACCTTTACATCTTCTAAATGGTGACTCCATGAGTTAGGACAAAGATTGAAAACTCATGCCTTTCTGTTCTATCTGACAACACAAACCTTTAAATATTATATATATATATTTCACAATTGTATGCACAGCAACGCGCTGATGAAGCTCATACAAAAAAAATAAATACATAAATAAAAACTATACCCAAATGGTCCATGCAGTCAAGCAAGAGAGCAGCAAAGGAAGACTGCGGGTGGGAGCTTGATATCAAAACAGTAAACGTGGAAATTGAGAGCGCTGACACTTACTGTGGCTTGATGATAGCAAAAGCACATATCCATAACAGAGCACTCAATGGGGCTCAATGCGAAAAATGAGCCAAACGTCTTCATGAGATCACTACAGTGATACCTTCAAAGGCCTCAAGAGTTCGACTTGACAAAACTTCTCTACAGATGTACCGTATTTTCCGCACTATAAGGCGCACCCAAAAGTCTTTCATTTTAAACGCAGACGGTGCAGCTCCATCTAATGGATGCATAACATAACCCCAGCCTCTACTGTAGCGTCTATTCTAGGCGCCTGATAATGCGGTGCGCCTTATATATGACGAAAACATTTTATAATGGGCCATTCATTGAAGGTGCGCCTTATAATGCGGTGCGCCTTATAATGCGTAAAATACGGTACCCAAGTTTTTAAATCCTCTCAAAGTCTTGCCTTATAATGTTGTACAAACATTCCGACACAAAATGCCCACAGTGAACATCATAGTATGTAAATGACAAGCTGTCAGCTGTCCCTGGACCTCATTTCAGCCAGCATTGAATGACCAGGATGATAGAGAAGAATATGAGCAATATTAATGAACAAATTGCCACTGTCTAGTGTTCTTATGAGTAACATTCATTGGTCGCAGTCCCAAAAACAAAAACAATCTGGTTGCTTTGATTCAAACTTTGCACATTTATTTAATACTTGTGTGGATATTAAATGTTGAGATGCAATAGCAACAAAGTTTTTTTTTTAATGCCTCAAGCCCAAAGGAAAAAAAAAAAAAAAGAGCACACTAATTTTTTTTCTCCTTTCAGTATGCAAGCCAACCTCAAGAGTAAAAGATTATTTTCTCTTCAGCTTTTCAGAAGATATTTTTTTATTCATGGTTTATGAGTAAATATCTATCCTAATTGTTTGTGAGGGAAAAATCTGGTTAGTTGGAATTCTGTCATAAACCAATGAACACCTGTGTAGTACCACTTTGACAGCTAAGAAATATTTTTTAATTTTTATAACTCAGGGATTGTCACGGAACAAAGCGCGTTTGACCTTTGAGGTACCACTGTTAACGGCCTTATCATGCACTGAGGACAAGATGCACAAGTCATGCAAGCAATGCCGCCACTTGTCTTTGTCTCGAGTTTTAATGTCGCTTGGTCTCATTTGACTCTTTCTCTGGCTCAGACGACATGCACTTACAAAAGAATTAAAGGGAGTCAATAAGGAGAAACAAAAGGAAGCTCAGTCTCCTTGTTCTAAAGGGCCAGTGAAAGAGTGAACACGTCTTTCAGCGCATTCCTTTCAAAAGTGGTGACCAAGAGAGAGAAGTTCATTCCAGTTCACCACTCAGTCACCTCAGCGCAACCACTTCAGTCTGTCATGCGGTTTTTTTATTCACTTACCAAACGCAAAATCAGCAGCGAACAGAGAAGTAAAAAATGTAAAGAATAAAAAGAAAAAAGAATCGTAGTATACACAAGCGGAAACTGAACGGTGAAAATTCTACCACAATATGCAAATAATGACAAAGAAGGCATGCAACTACACTGGAAATATCCAATTATTACATCACGATGGCAAATTGATGCTCTCAAGTCTTGTCGGTCCAAATTACTAGAGGGGGGGAAACCAGCCCACAATAAAAAAAAAAAAAATACAAATTTCAAAGTCAAGAAGATTACCATTTCTATTAGTGACTCAATACAAGAGTGACTTGAAAAAAAGTATTTGCAAATAGATTAATTTCAGACTGAAAATAGGGTTCAATTTTTAAATAGTATGCAGTGAGTATGGAAAAGTATTCAGACAATTGCAGCAATCTACTAAAATAATTTACCGTAGGTTCATATGCTTCCTCATTAATGTGTAAACAGAATCCCATATTAACGGGGAAAAATTTCAAATTGTTTACATTTTTACAGATTGATTTAAAAATAAAATTGAAATATTACACAGCTAGAACTATTTAGACCCTTTCCTCAGTATTTAGTGGAACACCCTTTTGAGCATATACAGCTGAGTCTGAGAACAATGTAAGATTTTTTTTTGTCCTTACACAGGTTGCAATCCATTAGTGTTGTCATTGCCATGGTAAAGTGTCTACGTTACGTTACGTTTAGTTAACGTTTATGAAATAAACGTGTAAATTAAGCTCAAGACTACACAAAATAAGCGACGTCTTTCAATATCTATTCTACTCGTAACAAATTTTACGCGCATGATTTTTCGTGCTCGACTGTGCAGATTGGCGAGCACGGAGGCGCGCGAGCAAGTTCGCACCTGTCAAATGTGAGTGACTGCATACCACCATGGTTTTACTACGCCAAAAGACACACGACAAGTCTAAAAACTCTTGTGAGGATAAGCAGCTTGGAAAATGAACATGGACTTTAAACGATGGAAAGAATCATGTGACCGACGCTTTGGCCTGCATGGACGGCCCCTCTGCGTCACTTGACTTGCACACGGCACAAATTGCAGCTTTGATTTGAATATACTGTACACAATGGCGATGCGGACTAAATAACTTTTGCGGAGCCAATAAATGACCATATTGATCGGATCGGCAAATTATGAGCTAATCAGCATTGACTGCTAACTACTAACCTTACACCGATCAAATCGGTGTCAAGTCTACACTTTCAACAGTTCTTACTTTTTAAGAGTGTTACGTACCATCAGTGACCTCATCGGGCTTTCTCCTCTTCTCGTAGATGAGGATGATGGTCACCAGGATGATGACCTCTGCCACGATGCCGAGGAAGGGCCAGAGGGCAGCGAGGCGGCTGCGCACGCGCAGGTGGATCTGGGCGGTGTTGGTCCCAATGTCGTTGGTGCCGGAGCAGATGTAGTCGCCCACGTCGTTCTCGATGCTCAGGTCAGTGATGGTCAGCACGGTCTTGTTGGGGGTGCTCTTGATCTCGTACTTGTCGCTGGTACCGTTGATGATGGGCTGAGTCGTTCAATGGAGCGTCGTTATCATTTACAAGTTTCGGAATCACGAAATGTGCGCTCACGGTGTTGCTGACCTCTTGGGCGCCATCTTGAACCTTGAACCAGTTCCAGTCAGTGGGCAGTGGGTAGCCATGGCTCACACACACCATCACACCTTTGTCTCGCTCATTGCCGTGCTCTGAGTGCTTGTACGGTGCGACGTGGGGGAGGGCTACAAGCACAAAGAGAAAAGTAGAAGATGAGCAGTTATTCGCAGGTCGCAAAACTGGACAGCCTGAACCACCCATAAACAGCCTCTTCTAAGAGCACCCACAAATTCAACTGGAAGATTAAATACTACAACAAACCGACTTGCCATAGGTAACCTCGAATATCAATGGGATCCTCTCATTTTCTTACTTTTGACTTCAATCGTTTGCTGCACTTCTGGCTCACTCTGGAAGACACACGCGTACTTTCCACCAGAGCTGTAGGTGATCTTGTCCAATCTGGAAATGGAGGGGGGGGGGGGGGGGGGATAAGAGAAGTGGAGATAATTTTAAATTGTAATTTTAGACTGTTGTGGTAAATTACTGTGCTTAAGTATTTTTTCCCTCCTATCAGTACTTTTGAGCATTTATTTTTAATAATATTTTACTTTTTCACCCTATGTTCAAAAACAAAGAATTTCAAATGAGTGCAACAGCTTGGTGAAGTCAATGGTTTGCAGGCTCGATCCATTTCTTAGAAGTAAGTTACATTGTGTCATCAAATATTAAATGTTATTCACCAAGTTAATTTAATGTAATTTCCAATATTTTGGCTCACTTGAATACTGAGTGGCTTCAAACAAAACATCTAAAATGTAAACACCATGAAATAAAAGCTGGAATTCTGAACTTTAAAGGCTTTGGCCTTGCCGTTCCAATATTTGTGAGGGGACTGTAATTTAAAAAAAAAACAAAAACAAAAAAAAAAAAAAAAAAAAAAAAAAAAACATTCAATAAGCATTAATTAGGCCCCCATGGGGAAATTACCGTAATTCCCGGCCTACAGAGCGCACCTGGTTATGAGCCTCACCCAGTACATTTGTAAAGGAAATACCAATTGGTACATACATACACCGCAGCTGTGTAAAAGCCACAAGTGCTCACATTGAAACCCACATTGAAGCACGAGATATTTACAAAGACGGTACATAGAGTTTAACGTTAGCGTCGCTAGCGCTAACAGGGCCGGTAAAAAAAAAAAAAACAAAAACAAAAAAAAAACATACCAGTAAAAATCACTGAGACACGACAGTAACACACTAGCGCACCACTAACAAGGCCGGACCGGTAAAAGTCACTTCCTCGGCACATATATATTCTACCGGTCTCACTCTTACCTTTTCCGCTCAACTGCCCCCCTTGCGGGCGTTTGGAAAAAAAAAATGCAAATTAGCTGCTTCACCGCATAAACCGCAGGGTTGAAAGTGTGTGAAAAAAGTCGCGGCTTATAGGTCGGAAATTATGATTATAGTTTTATGGGAACAAACTGGACCATAGCGCCACACATTAATTAGAATGTCGTCGTAAAAAATAAGTACTACTTTTAACTTTAAAAAGACTATCATTAAATGAAAGGATCAGAAAAAGTTGTATGTCCATCCATCCCTAATTTGAGCCACTTATCCTCACAAGGTTCTTGGGAAAAGTTGTAAATCCATGTGACACAATCAAAACAAACTGGTTCATGTTGTTGTGGTAGTTACAGTAGGACTTTAGTTTGTAGCGCTTGCCTGCTTCTTGTCTAATGGTCAAATTAAGGTCAGGGCGACTGTGCAAAACTGCTAGCGGTGCTTATCCACGCTGTCAAGCGCGCAGGCCAATCGGCACGTCTACACGGTCCATCTCTTTGCTAATCAGGAGCGGCGAATGCCTGACAAAGCGCCCTGAGCTCTATTGTGATTTGAGGCGGTGACGTAGGAAAAAGGAAAAAGCACACCATTGTGAATACACTGGTTCTCTTGTGAACGGTGAATTATGTACACAACTGTATAAGTACCTCGGGGTTAAACACGCGCAAAGTTTGCAACTCACCGCAGGATCGTGCTGTGGTCAACGGCCGTGGATTTGGACGTCTCGATGACTTTGCCGTTGTGCGTCCAGTATGATCCCTTGACGACGAGAGTAGTGTCGGTCAAATTGCAGCTCAGCACGGCGGAGGTCTGGTTGTTGACCTCGGTAGGATCAGTGATGATGGTTGGGGCTTGACAAGGATGAGGCCAGCATTTAAGTTTTTCAAATCACAGTCTGAGGTGCTACCCCAAATGCAACTTGAATTTCCATATTTACAAATCAACTGTTACCACAAAATGACATGAGAAAATATCACTTTGCCATGTTGTTGATGTATAGATTTACATACAAATAGTTATGTTTAGGCTCTCTGTAACAACAGTTAAGTGTTGCAAGAAGAATTGAAGCTCTCAAATTAAAATGAACTGTAGAAGAGCAATACAAAAACACTATATATTCAATAGCAAAAATGGAAAAGGGAAGTTGTGGAGGAACATTATTAGATAGAGGAGAGCTAAAAGGAAGGAAACTATTTTTAAGAGAAAATCATGCAGAATAAGCAACAAGATAGCAGAGAAAGCGAAAGAATTCCAATCACATGGTACACAAGTATTTGTCATATGATGCTTCAGTCAGACCAACAGAACTAATCTTATTCCTCTATGCTGACTGAAGTAATACGAGTCCACAAGGAGGGGGAACGGCTACGGAAAGCAGAATCAGCCTCTTCCACTTATAAACTGTTACTAAGAGTCAAGGAATATATACAGTACTGTGCAAGTCTTAGGCAACCATTTGATTTGTTTTATGAATGCAAAATGACCAAAATCAATGAACCCTAGAACACTTAAAGAGCCCAAAAAGGGGAATCACATTTCATGTATTTTAGAACACCGACAGCACAGACATCCAGATCATCACCAAAATTGATGTGTAAAAGGGTTTTAAAGAATGCGAATGAACCTGGTGGTAGCCCAAGATTATGCACACTACTGTACTGTGTAAAACATCCACCCATCCATTCTTTTTCTTTGCCGCTTACCCTAACGAGGGTCGCGGGGAATGCCTGTCAACAGGCAGTGTACACCCTGAAGTGGTTGCCAGCCAATCGCAGGGCACATGGAGACAAACAGCCACACTCACAATCAAACCTTGGGGCAATTTAGAGTGTCCAATTAATGTTGCATGTTTCTGGGATGTGGGAAGAAACCGGAGCGCCTGGAGAAAACCCACGCAGGCACAGGGAGAACATGCAGACTCCACACAGGTGGGACCGGCATCGAACCCTGGTCCTCAGAACTGTGAGGCCAATGCTTTACCAGCCTACCCACCGTGCCACCCTGTGTAAAACATAAAAAAAAAAAAAAAAAAAAATAGAGATGGTCTTAATTGGAATTGAACACTAAGAATTTGGTCGATTGGTGATGAATCGTGCCCTGAAGCAAATGACAGAAAATTGAATGCACTACATGGCTCCAACCAACAGAGGCACAGTCGATTCATCGATTAGATTTCGCTCAAAATGATCAAGAAAATGGTACTCTCCAAAAAGCTTTTTACAGAAACCCAACCTTATGACCCGTATTATCTGCAAACTATCCATCATACCGCTACCTAATTCATGACATGGGGAAAGGTAAAGGACTAAGATCCATTCCCTACCACGAGAATGGGGGTTCTGAGCAAGGTGTGCAATACTACGGGGCTGATAGAGGGAAGGTGGGGTTCAACGAGAAGTGGTATGTCCACAGCTCGACTACCGGGAAGATGCTTTGACCCGAGTCTCCTCGGGCTTCTCCTGTGACTCACTTTCAATCACAATAATGTTCGCTTGTGAGCGGATCCACTTGATTTTTGGCGTCTTGGTCAGCTCATTGCGGTCGGGGTCGTTGGAGGCGCGGCACTCATACGTGCCCGAGTCGTCGAGGGCGAGGCTCGTGAGGCGAACGGTGCTTGTGGCGTGTGTGACGTATGTGGCGTTTATCTGCACGCGGTCGTCCCGCGCCCCGTCAAAGAGCTGCACGGCAGTCTCGTTGGGCTCTTGGCCCTCTATGAACCACCACTGTACCTCGGGGATGGGGCTGCCTATTACCTCGCAATGCAGCTCGGCGCTGTCGTCGAGTAGCTTGGTGACGGAGAGGGGAGACTTGATGAAGCCCGCTGAGTCAGAAGGGCACGTGTTAATAAGATATTTTTAGATGTGGTGGTGGTGGGGAGTTCAAGCAAAGCCAGGTGAGTTCATGAATTGGTATAAAAAATAAGGCAGTGGCAGAAGAAAACAGGGAAGAAAGAGAGATAAATAATTAATAAAACTGAAATGAAATGGAAATATGCAAGTACACACAAAACAGAACATGATTTCCACTCACATATAAAAACAATTTTTACTTTGCATAAATTTAGCTAAAATTCTATAATATACAAAATCAGCAGAACATACAATAGTTTACTTTAAGGGGTAATCCACCGGTTTGCATTAACAATGTATCCAATAGGTCATGTAATATGTACCCTATTTTGACAATGTGATGTTAAATGCTGTCTTATTTAATAGTGTTTGGAGAAGATTTTTATCGAAAATTACGAATTTTCAGGGACGCTGCCATTTTCGCAAGTCACATGAGCTATGTGGGCGTATTTGACGCGTTACGTGCCGTTCCAAACGCTCGATTACATGGGACACAACAATGCCCAGCACCGATTTCTAAGATTTATCTTCATCTGTTGAAGAAATAGCAGTATTGGTTGATCGGGAAGAGGGAAGAATACTCAAATACACAGCCGTGAGCGGCACACCTCCGGGGCTCAGGGGAGCCCTGGAGCTTGCTCGCCAGGGAGCGAGCTCACAGCTTGGCTGCTCGGTTGATTGGGAAGACGGAGGAATACAGTGGCACAGCTCACAACTGTATATGGATTTATTCCTCCATCTTCCCGCCCAACCGATACTGCTATTTCTTCATTAGATGAGGGTAAATCCGAGAAATCAGCGCTGGGCATAAATGTTGTCCCATCTAATTGAGCCTTTGTCACGGCATGTGAGAAGTCACATCTGCGCATGTAGGTCATGTGACTCGTGAAAATGGTAGCACCCCTGAAAATGTGTCATTGTCGATAAAAATCTTCTCAAAACGCTGTTAAATGAGAGGATTTAACATCAAATTGTCAAAATAAAGTACATATTACGTGACCTATTGGATACACTGTTCATGCAAACAAGTGGATTTCCCCTCTAACTTTTTATACTGATATTTGTCTTTTGTAGTGCCACAGGCCCTTCAGTATCATAATTCCAATCTTCCCTGATGTGTTACGCATATTGAAGAACTGACAATAAAAGCACTTTGTAGCTTAACAATATGAGTAAATGCAGAACTGGATCAAATCACACTTAGATTTAAAATAGGGCAACCCAGTAATGTCTGTTATTATTTTTTTGGATACACAAAGAATGCAGGTTTAACCCAAATTAGCATGAGAAAAATTATAATATAAATGTAAAAAACGAAAAGCATGACAGGCAAAACAGATGATGATGAGATGTAATAGTGAATGAGGTCAGCATATTCCATGTATGATTAGAAATGAGTCAACCAAATGTGTGTGGGTGGACAGGTGTGTGTTTGTGTGAAGGAAAATGTATACATGATGGTACTGTGGTGGAAAATTGTGTTATGACAAGTTCGTAATGCAAAAAAGAATCTTCCTGAGACAAGAATATTCCTTTTCTCTTCCGGTTTATCGGAACTAAACAGGAATCAGAAGGGAGTTCAAGACAGACCAATTTCACACCTGTCATTGTTCCTCTGCAAGGCTGAATACAAAGTAAATAATCATGCACGCATAATCAGACCTGATACTTCCGTATCCACATATCCTACATTTACCAAGAATATTTCCTACTGCACAATTCTTATAATTGGCAGGGAGGGCTTCTTTGGCATCTCTAAGGGGCGGATAAGGGAGGTCATGCTTGATATACTGTCCACTACATTTGAGTGGGTCCAGGACATAATTGTTACACAGCAGGCAGAGCAAAAGCTCCCTCGCACTTCTTTTCAGAGACATCAGGAAAATAAACAAGGCTTGAACAAATGAGGGATCCAACTAATTGGCTTATTTTAAGAAGGCCGATTAGTGGTAAAAACAAAGGCCAAAGTCTGCCTGTGCATCATGTAACCGTTTTAAGTTAAGGTGTCTTTGCCACTTTTACCAAAGGTCACCTTCAAAGTAGACTTCAAACAATTTGGATTTTTGAGGCTGACCGCCGAGTTTACAAATAATGATAACCAATCCGATCACAAGATGGGAGTGTCTATTTAAATGACTTACTTCAATTATGGCTGCAGCTATTTAATCATTTTAAAATAGCATGTTCTGATTATCCCATTGTTTAATTGAATAAAAAAATTATTTTACGTCACGTATGCATCAGCGAATAAGAATGTAGCGTTTACTGTCTTATAATTGGCCAGTCTTCCGGTTGAGTGTTTCAGCGTGAGCGTTTGTTTTCATACCGTTTCTTTAATAAAATGATTGAAACCTCACCGTCGACTGTCTATTCTTGACCACAAAGCATTACAATATGTTCTGACGGGCAATGGCAGTTTATATTAAATTAGCAAACCATACATTATTTTGTGTTGGGGATCGTAGAGTTGCTGTTGTACTACACATTGTACCTTAGCTTCTGAATGAGTCAAATGATCGCAAAATTCAGACAGTCTATCCTCTGTGGACACTTTCCTCCTGGCTCTCCTGCCAACTTACTCCGAAACAAAAAGTGTTGCATGTGACTGCAGTAACGCCAGTCCATGTAAAAAATAAATAAATAAAAACACACACACATTATATAGATAGAGAGACAGAGAGAGAGAGAGAGAGAGAGAGAGAGAGAGAGAGAGAGAGAGACAGAGACAGAGAGAGAGAGACAGAGACAGAGAGAGAGAGAGAGAGAGAGAGAGAGAGAGCTGCGAAGTGTCAAGGCAGAGATTTTACTTCGGTTTGTGGAAACAAAATTTATGCATTGTAAGAACAGCCATGTCTCGTGTTTTTATGAAAGAAACTATTTTATGGGTCCTGAAAAAAAAACCCAACGTGAAACGTAAAACCTTACTATGAGCATGGTTCTGCACAAAGTGTCCGAGCTGAGCATTGAAGAGCAAACTCTGTATGCATGCTTTATCATCGCAGAGAGCCGATGTTCATATTTCATATATTAGTCAGGGGAAAATGAACTGAGGGTTGCTTCAGCTTTTGGAAAAAGACGAGTTGTCCTCAGGCAATACTGGCAAATATTGACATTTTACACTTAACTAGAAAGACTAGTACAATGTCAAGGTTGCGTACAAAAGAAAACTGTGAGAGAATGGGGGGAAAAAAACAGAAAACTGAGATACACTGAAGCTATTTGATCCTGGCCCCCTGCTTGGCAGAGAAGGAGGGGTTGACTTCCTGGCCCGTAAACCCACATACAGAACATTTTGTGGATCTGATGCAATGTTGAGCGTACTTCCCCTTTTGATAAAGAATAATCAATAATTTGATGGGGCAGATGAGTGACAATTTCACATTTCAACATTACTGCTCAGACCATTAATTTATCCTAACAGAATAATAATTTTACTGAGCAGGTTTTGCAGCTGGTCCCCCTAATGTACAGTACAGCCTTGGTTCTGGAACGTCCCCCTTTTCGAACGACAACCGGTACTCGAACACCCCCAACAAAATCTGGAAATAGCAGAACGCGCGCGGCCCAACCACCTGACCCACCTGCTATGCTCTTTGTTATTGTCAATTTGAACGAACCCCCCCTAAAAAACCTGCAAATAACATAACTCACACAGCGGTTGATTCGGTTTTTGAACAAACTGGTTCTTCCTTCTAGAAAGGATTATGGTCGAGGAACGAGGCTCTACTGTATTTAAGAAAGAACAAAAAAATCTTACTGAAAACAATTCCCATAAATGACTGCGGACGGAGGGTAAAAAAAAAAAAAAGACTGTATTCTGTCCTAGTTTTCACATCAAAGTTATGCAAGATAAAAGGGAAACTGTATGATGATTTTCAGTAATGGTCTTTGAAATGGCAACAGCAGACATTATGATACAGCTCTTGTACGGATTACTACTAGATTGTGTTGCAAAACTAGCCACCGAGCACACTCAATCTTGATAGTAACTGTGGAAACAATAAGAGGGCCATTTTGACTGCACCGCATCCAAGTAAATTTTTTTGAAATATTATTAGTCAGTGCGGGATTCCACATTGTAACTTATGATGCGCGACTTTGATACATCATAAATAACATCAACATAAAAGCTTTTCTCACTGTTAAATGTTGTCAAACATAAATTGGTGGGAATACAATATAGTAATTTAGTACAGTGATGAAACGATACTTTCTCTAGAGTACGCATACTCAAGAAGTCTCTCAATACTATGTATGCCACCCAATAGACTGTTTTTAACTGACGTCACACACCTTCAGGTTGAGAACGCAGTCGCCATTTTGGTTTGGTGAATTTGCGTAAACAAACTAAGCAGGAATCATTTCAGAAAGGCGCATGGATGGGGGCACACTCCTATGTTGTCGGTTGCTCAAACGAAAGTAGCCGTTGTAAAGAGTATTTCTTTCGACTCCCAGCAGTGATAAAGAACCAGTGCGAAAAAACGGAGCAGATATCAACCAAACAGCGACAACTGTGACTGTCTCGTATTAGCAGAGCTGATCTAGCAGCCAAGCACAATACTCGTGTGTGTGTGTGTGTGTGTGTGTGTGTGTGTGAGAATGCAATGCATGTCTCCAAAATCTGTATTTTTTGCTTTATTATAATAAGTTTCCAAAAACGAGTTACCGTACCGCGAGCTCTTCCGTGAGTTGAGTTCAGAATGTAGCCGTGGAAGTGGAGAAAGAGGTGCGGGCTCCGCTTGGGGCTCGTCCCGGTCAAACCTCTCTCCCTCTCGGTAACAAAAACAAAAATAATAATCTACAGATCTTTCGTTGGTATAGTCAACATAATTTAACATACCGCTGCCTGTAATCCCGCAGTACATATTTAAATTGCATTGTGCAATACACTAACCATAGCAGTGTGCTTACAATGGATACCGCCGCATGACGAACCCAGCCATTGATTAATGGGTTGAAGGACTCCAGGCCTTTGTAATTCTTTAGTTGGTCCACGGTATAAGCGCTTGTCGAGAAGAGGAGATAGTTGACGATGTCTGGGTCGCTTACCGGCGCCCACATTTGTGTACTCCATTTGTGTTTATCCAAGCGTATGGGTCGATATTGTCACTCAAAGCAGACTTCTTGTCGTAAGGGTTTCTTGAAACAACATCTAACGAGCAGCGATAACTTTCCAAAGTCTTTTTAGCCATCATGCATCACTTTTAACAGTTGTACGAACATTTGTGTAACTCCAAAAGCATTATAGTGAAATGCGGGTCTGTAGAGTGAACCCATCCAACACAGCCAGGTGCCCCAGATGCAGTCACGAGTTCGAAAACAGTCTATACCTGCCTGTCATAAGTAGTATTCTGGCCTTCATATGGATGTGTGGATATTGAGTGAAACGCGAGATTTTCAACAAAAGTGATGATTAAAATTAATACTCTCATCAAAACCACAAAACAGTGGCATTATCAAGTATGGTTATTTGTCAGTGAATATTTAGTAGTTGTCTTTGTATCTTTAAAAAGGTGAGTCTCTGTAAGGCAACGCACACGTAAAGAGTTGAAAATCTTTTCACTTGAGATTACCATAAATAAAAAAAAAGTAAATGGGAAAACGTCATCAGTGTGTATCTTTTCACGGTGGTTTGTAGCATCAACTCAACAGAAGTCAACGACTGCCTCAACGAATTAAAACAGGCAACCGGCGAAGAACGAGTCAGCATTATCTTCAGTCTTATATTTCATATAAAGACGTGGACGAAATAGTTTAACCTAAGATTCCCACTGCCACGGTTTAGCAACATTTGATGGCCTGTACAGGCCAAGAGACACCGAAAAACAACGCAGGACATACGTTACCAATTAGCTTACAGCTCGACACGACCTATTGCGTAAGCGTCAACATTGTTTGGTGATATATAAACTGTACTCAAAATAGATATTATAATAGCAAAACTCCAAAAGAAACCGTTTCACGTTGAAACACGACGGGGTCATTGTAGCTAACAGTGCTAATAAATTTCACCCTCGGAAAATTAGAATACAGTACACAATGTGCTTTTTTTTTTTTTTAAGTTTAAGTCGAAGTGTTGTGACATAGTAGGTATTTTATAGGGACAAAAATATCCAACCGCTATAAACCACAGCGTTGAAAGACACATAAACGACGTCCGGGCCGAGAGCAAAGTCTTCCATCTTCGACCAACATGGCTGACCATATAGAGGGGAGGAAAATTCGCTTACCTGTGGATGCGTTCGCTCTCCAACAGCTCACCACAAGGACAACGACAGCCCAAAATAGCTTCATGGTTGTCAACCTGCTACGTGCTCGACCACACGCCGATAGATGCAGTCAGCGCCGGGTTGTGTTTGCTCGTGCTTCGCTTCCCACAAGTTCGAGCCGCCGAATGTTGGCAAAGAGAGATTCTCCAGTCGTCCTCTAGTGGCGAACACGCCCCAAGCCGCACGTACCCTATGACGCAAATTCACGGGGGCGTGAACTCATCGCTTTTCTGGAACGTTTCATTCATTCATCTGTCAACTACTTTTGGAATTAATATGTGGCTCGGATTAAAAAAAAGAAAAAAATCAATTTATTGAAAAAAAAATTTCAGATTGACGGTGCAAAAAATAACTGATTATGATTTAGTTAGTGGTTTGGTCCACATCTCAGCAAACAGGTTTCCAATTACACCATCTTGTGTGTCATAGAGGTCAGAAAACACAGGTGATAGGTGAAGCGCAAAGTTTTCTTCTATCGTTAATTCATCCGATTGGTCTCAGGGTGGTGGTGACCTCATTGGAAACCTATCCATTGGTAAAACAAGATTGATCATTCTTTTCCAAATTCAAAGCTGAGGTTTACAAAAGTCGTATTTTGATCAAAAAGCGAAATTAGCCTGCTTTCGTGGATGACTGGAGAGAAAATGAGAGCTACTTCTTCATCGTCTGATTTATGCAAAGTCCTACTACTTTTTGATACACTAAAGATCCATCTATTTTCTTTTGCCGCTTATCCTCACGAGGGTCGCGGGGAATGCTGGAGCCTATCCCAGCTGTCAAAGGGCAGGAGGCGGGGTACACCCTGAACTGGTTGCCAGCCAATCGCAGGGCACATGGAGACAAACAGCCGCACTCACAATCTCACCTAGGGGCAATTTAGCATGTCCAATTAATGTTACATGTTTTTGGGGTGCGGGAGGAAACCGGAGTGCCCGGAGAAAACCCACGCAGGCACGGGGAGAACACGCAAACTCCAAACAGGCGGGGCTGGGATATAAACCCTGGTCCTCAGGATTGTGGGGCCAACGCTCTTAAACAGTTGGTATTGGTAATAATGATATTCACCTATGTCACAGGTGTCAAACTCAGGCACGGGGGCCAATTTGGCCCGCCACATGATTTGCTGTGGCCCGTGGAGCCAAATCTAGAGTGTCAATTTTCATGATTCTTGCAAAATCTGTACCAAAATGTCCTCATCATCAATAATGAAGTTGAGATTTTACAAGCATTTTTGTTACCAATTGAAAAAAACTGCCCTTGATTTCTGATTCCAAAACTAGTTCATAAATTGATGTGAATATGATGAGACGATTAAATATTTTTATTGTTTCACAGTCACAACAGGCCTCTGAGGGAAAACGGAACTACAATGCGGCCCGCGAGAAAAATGAGTTTGACACCCCTGACCTATGTGAAGATTTGACTGTGGTAATGATCAATAATTATCAACAATAAGTTAAGGTAAGAAATGTAAATATGAACAATTCCAAGGAAATCACAATAAGGCTTAAAACTAATAGCTGTTTAAATAGGCCGCATCACCTACTTGGAGTTTTTCGGGGTGACATGGTGCCTGTTGGCACTGTCATGCTTTTTAAAGGAAATGTTCATCGATACTAACCAAATGTATGTAAACTTTTGACCTCAAAGAAAATAAAATAACTTGGATGAAACAGGGGAGGTTTAATCTGATTTGAATTTAGTGAGACAAAAATATGAAGTGTTTATGCTGAGAATGCAAACTTCTGGCTTCAGATGTAGCCGCTTGACCCAGTTAAAAGGGCAACTCAAATATTGGAGACTAAATCCCATTGTTGAAAAGTTTGAATAGTTTCATATAATAAATAAAGCCAGGCTTATTTTCTTTCCTCTCTTCATAAACGGGAAGTCTATAGGAACAATCTGTTCCGATCAAAGCACTTTGAAGCTAAAGGGAGCGATAGAAAATGGAGGAAGTACACCCGTGATGGACAAACAATTAAAAAGGAAGTGAAATTGATGGCTTCATTGATGCAGGAAAGGATCTGAGAGAACCAGAACACCAGAAAAATACAAAACAATCTCAAAAATCTTATTCTACATTGAGAGTTTGGGCTCATGCATCAAAAGCGGTTCCATTTTCATTGGGGCTGCTCTTGAATTATGTCGTTTTCAAACATCAAGCGGGCACTTTTGAGCAAAAGGTCTTTTGATTCATAATTTTAACAAATGAGCGCCCGTCATGTTCTTCAACTTGATCATACACAGTGAAGAAAATAAGTATTTGAACACCCTGCTATATCCAAGTTCTCCCACTTAAAAATCATGGACGGGTCTGAGATTTTCATGGTAGATACATGTCCACTGTGAGAGAACACCATCCCTACTGTGAAGCATGGAGGTGGTAGCATCATGCTTTGTGGGGTGTTTTTCTGCACATGGTACTCGATGACTGCACTGTATTAAGGAGACGATGACCGCGGCCGTGTATTCTGAGATTCTGGGGACCAACCTCTTTCCCTCAGTCAGAGCATTGAAGATGGGTCGTGGCTGGGTCTTTCAACATGACAATGACCCGAAGCGCACAGCCAGGAAAACCAAGGAGTGGCCCCGTAAGAAGCATATCAAGGTTCTGCCGTGGCCTAGCCAGTCTCCAGACCTGAACCCAATAGAAAATCTTTGGAGTGAGCTGAAACTTCGTGTTTCTCAGCGACAGCCCAGAAACGTGTCAGATCTAGTGAAGATCTGTGTGGAGGAGTGGGCCAAAATCCCTCCTGCAGTGCGTGCAAACCTGGTGAACAACTGCAGGAAACGTAATTTGAAATAAAGGCTACTGTACCAAATATTAACATTCTTCACTGTACAAAGAAGGGTAGCAAAAACTATACACAAGAATGTGTGTTATCACCCAAACTTTTATTTTCCATACATGATCATACTGCAAATCAACTGGCAACTTCAGAGAAGAACTTTCCACTGAGGTTAAATCGCGCGTGAAATGGTTCTTCTACACGGAGGATGCGAAAGTTTACGATTTGCGGATCAAATATAAAATTTGCTGCATTTGTGTATAAAGCGAGTCTTCACATCAATACAGGTTTGGGTCTTATGTAAAAACTGCAAGTGGAGCCTTGATAAGTACTTGCAAATCTGAATTCAAAAGGAACCATGGGAGAAAAAATAGGTGCGCGGGAAGGCCTTAGGTATGAATGCTATTCTAAAAAAAAAAAAAAAAACCGGAATAAATGTACATTTCATTTTGTTCTTCCAATTCCAAAAATGTTCCAGCATGAGGTGTCTTTTGAAGTCTTTTACACGCAACCCCACATTGTCCTTGACAGAGGTTTCACTCCAGGAGGCCTCCACCAGTTTTTTGTTTGGATCCATGATGGATTTTAAAAAAAAAAAAAAAAAAAAAAAAACAAAGACAGGAGCAGTCATTCTATCGCTGAACCTGGTGCTCTCTTGACAAGATTGCACCCCGATTTTCTCCTCTTTATCAGGGAGTCAGCGGGGCCGCAGCAGCCTGGAAGCTCCAAAGAGCTAAGAAAAATAAAATAATTAAAAAAAATAAAAACAGAGACGGTTAAGAACGCTTCTCTAAGAGTTGTCAGTGGAGTTCTCGTTACTGGTGGAGCTGGATGATTGGGGGGTGGAGGAAGACGACGAGGATGCCGACGAGGCGGAGGAGGAAGAAGATGAAGAGGTAAAGTTAATCCCTGATAGTTCTGGAGGGTTGGTTGCCGTGTTCTGGCCGCTCAAGCTTTTCCTGCACACCGGACACGTGTCGTGCTGGAGACAGTGACAGAGGAAGTCAAAACATAACTCGTGCTTCACTTTCGCAAATACAAATACCGTAATTTCCGGCCTAGAAACCGCAACATTTTTTTTTTTTTTCCCCCACACACTTTCAACCTCTGCGGCTTATGCAGTGATGCGGCTAATTTGTGCATTTTTTTCTAACGGCCGCAGGGAGGCACTCAAGTGGAAAATGTAAGGAGTGAGACCAGTAGAATATATGTGTTGAGGAAGTGACTTTTACCGGTGTTTTATTTATTTATTTTTTTTACCGGCCCTGTTAGCACTCCGCTAGCGTGTTGCTCCTGTGTTACTGCCGTGTCTCAGTGATTTTTACCGGTATGTTTTTTTTTTTTTTTTTTTTTAAACGGCCCTGTAACTGCTTTGGTAGCGTGTTGGTGCTGTGTTACTGCCGCATTTAAGCCATTTTTACCGGTATTTTTTTTTTTTTTTTTAAACCGGCCCTGTTAGCGCTGTGCTAGCATCGTGATAGCGTGTTTCTGCTGCGTCTCAGTGATTTTTTTTTTTTAAAACTGTCTCTGTTAGTGCTGTATTACCATGTTTCTACTGTGTAGCTGCCGCGTCTGTTTTTTTTTTTTTTTTTTTTTTTAAACTGATACCCCCCCCCCCCCCCAAACCAGCCCTGTTCGTTCTACTGTGTTGTTGCTATGTTAAGCTAAGCTGAGGTATTAAAACTTGGAAAAATGTGTACAGTCTTTCTTTGCAAATATCCCGAGTTTCAATGTGGGTTTCAATGTGGACACTTGGGGCTTTTACACAGGTGCGGCTTAAGTATATACGTACCAAATGGTTTTCCTTTACAAATGTACTGGGGGAGGCTTATAATTCAGTGCGCTCTGTAGGCTGGAATTTACAGTAGATGCCATGCGTCACAGACAGAAAGTTACATTCGGGTCGCCTCCCTTTCATGCCCTTCCCACTACATTAGGAGCATGTCACACATCTAAATGGGAGTAGTAGTAGTCAACTTCAAGGTGAACGGTGTTCTAGCAGTTACTAGGTCTGCCTCAGTCGCAACGATCTAGGTCCAAAACACAGCTCCTGCAGGCCTGTTCCTCTGTGCTCATGTGGATTTCCTCTGGGTATTATGGCTTCCTCCCACATTCAAAAACATGCATGTCAACGGTTCGTCACAGAACAGACTGTGCTCCTCTGCAGGCTAATACGCAACCAGATTACCTCCAGTACATTTCAAGTGCACATGGTGGTCTCACCTGCTGTAGCCAAGGTACAATGCAATCGTTGTGGAACATGTGATTGCACGGCAACTGCCTCACGTTTTCTCCCACAGTGTAATCTTCTTTGCACACTGGACATTCCAGTCCTGAAGCTGGAACACAAGCCGCATAATATCGCAAATACAACTTCAAATGACAATTGTACAGTATAATACGTGAAGTGGTTCTGAGGCCCTTTACGCTAACTAAAGGACTTCAAACACCTGTTTGTTGAGCTACAAATATGCAATTTGCAAAACAATCATCTATTAGCCCAGCAGTGTACACTGTGTACATGTTTTGATACAATTTAACATTACAAAAGTAAATGAACAGACAAAATCAGTGGAAACTACAACAAAATGATGAATCTATGTTGAATTGCTTCTTTTGGCTTAATTTAATACGCTGCTATTATATGTCATCCACTCCTTACTTTTTATCCAACACTGTCACAATCTTCCTAAATTTCTTGTACCGTGCACAAATTAGATGTCTACCACATTTTAATCCTGTAGTTTCACTCATTGAACACATCCAATTTTGTTTAAATAAACAAGAACACAAATTGTGCCTTGAGTCGCAGCCATCATGCGGGGTTTATAAATATTTCAGGTACCCTCCCGATGAAACCATTTTATCAGCACGGTACTTGAAATATACAAACCCAATTAATTAAAAACAATCTTATTAACATATCTCTAATTGCAAAGTTGCAAAAAGACCTTATAGACACCCTGTATCTCAGTAGCAAGAACTATTTCAACTTACCAACATGCCCGTCTGTAACTTGGACTGAAGGCAGATTTTTTATTTTCTCTCTATCAGCAGGTGGCGGCCCCGTGTTCTCAAACTGATTTAATAACTGAAATTGAGGACAAAATACACATTGCATGGTCACACAATATACAGGAAATTATTTCTAGAATAAAATGACAAAATACCTGTGTTATAATAGCATCTAACCCGTTAGCCCCCCATGCATAATCCATAGGATTTGAATGAAGAACGCCCCTGCAAAACAAAAACATACAGCATTAAAAACAATTGGAGCACAGTTTCTGTCGTCGTTACTCATGAGGGACAAGAAAAATACTGTACATTTATTGATTAATAACGCACAGATGTTGAATCTGAACAAAAGACCTCATTTTGTGTAGTCGTGGTGTCTTGAAGTGATGAAGGCATAATAATTGTCTACTTGTAGCAACCATCAGAGGGCGCAAATGTTGGCGATTACCATATGGGTGTAAAGTTGGGCCGTGGACATCGCCTGTAAATACTCCAAATACCACTGGAAGACAGTTTTGGACTGGAAAATTTCAGCTGTAGAAAATTGATTTAATATTCTCTGCAGAGGCGGCACGCTGGTGGAAATTTAAAGCGTTGGCCTCACAGTTCTGAGGTCCCGGGTTCAATCCCAGGCCCGCCTGTGTTGAGTTTGCATGTTCTCCCCGTGCCTGTGTGGGTTTTCTCTGGGCACGCCGGTCTCCTCCCACATCCCAAAAACATGCAAGATTAATTAGACACTGGAAATTGCCCCTAGGTGTGATTGTGAGTGCGGGTGTTTGTCTCCATGTGCCCTGGGATTAGCTGGCAACCAGTTCAGGGTGAACCGTGCCTCCTGCCTGTTGACAGCTGGGATAGGCACTCCACACTACACTTCTGAGGATAAGCGGCTAAGAAAATGAATACATGGATTCTCTGCGGCTGGAAAGTGAAATAATGGCTGAATGTGTCTCACAGTCCCCAAGTTCTGTTCTGTGTAGTTTGCATGTTCTCCACATGCTTTTCTGGGTTTCTCTGGGTACTCTCATCCCACATTTAAAAAACACGCATGTTATGTTCAGTGACGACTTTAAAATCATCCATAGGTGAGAATGTGAGTGTCTGCATGTTTGTCAATAAGTCCCCAGTAATTGTGTATCATGGTTCTTTATTTAATAATTGTGACCATAACTCTGCTCCAAAAACTCACCAAGGTCCAACACCAATATTCGGCATTGCAGTTGGGGCAATGATTCCATTCACTAGCTGCTGAATGATTCTACAAACAAAACGAAAGGAGGTGAGCCATAAAGTATATGTGAAAATGGGCTTTTTTCCATATATTTGTACTGTACGGTAATCACCCCTCCAGAGTCGGAACTCCCTCGTGCCTCCCCGGCTGCCGTCTCGAGCCGTGACGGCTCCTCGGCTGCCTGGCACTGTAGCGCTGCCGCGACGCATTCTCTCTTTCTCGTCGGTTCTCGGCGTCGCGGTTGTCCTCCGCTCCGAGCCCGGCTCCGAAGTCGAAAGGATCGTCGAAGACGCTCAGCGAGAAGTGGCCGTAGCCCGACGGGAATGTAAACAAGTGCTGGTCTGCGTTCTGGTGGTAGAAATTTGAGCACCAACAAAGAGGAGTTTTACAACCTCTAGCGGCTATAACGCTAAGGTTGTTTTCACATTTTGTCAGGTTATGTTTAGTTAAAACAAACCATGCTGCATTATGCAATATAGTGCAGTTTAGCTCAAGTGTGAAATCCAGTCTGTGTTAATATGTCAGCAAAAACCATACGTACATGAAATACATGGAGAGTCTTCTGTTTTTTCGTAGCACCAACACACGTTTCAAAGTTATGGACGAAATAAACTAGTTTGTGAGAATGCCAATACAAACGAATGTGTCATAACGCAGGACAGAAGCTCAGTTACCCAAGTACTTACCCTTTTTCAGTTGATTGTTTTACAATGATCTACATGTCTTTCTTACATAAATTAGATTATATTGTGATTTTTATTTTAGCCTAATTAGTGACAGCGCAAACTGACATACTAAACATTTAATTTGCACCATCGCCACAGGAAGAGGAACTCAGTTGGTAACCGAGGACCTCCTTTTATTTGAATCCACACCGCTATCTTTTATCTGCTTGTCTCTGTGAATGTGTGTGTGTCATATTTAATGCATATATGTATCAATATAAATAAATGTGTAACATAAGACATTGAATGTCATTATTAAGTGCATATGTATACATTTTTAAACAACTCTATGTACCTGTACACGACGATACAATGATTGTATTTTTTGTCCATACCTGAATATAACGCGCTCTATCAACTTTTTGAAAATATTTTTAGAAAAATGTGCGCATTGTTTTTGAGAAATTACGGTAAGTGCAGCAGACAACACTTTTGTACAATGTCATAAACAAGTTGGACTGAATGTAAAATCACCAGTGCTGAGCCAAACCAAATCCACACAGAGCCATGAGTACTGCACTTCAAAAGTGTGCACACTGGCTCTTTTGTTGACTGTTGCATCGGAGAAAATTGCACAGTGGTGTTACAAGTGTTTGCATATTGACTAACACCACAGCGTCAACCCCACATCATCAATTCCCGAGCACTGAAGTCCACTTCCTTGAAAGGGTTAGTCAAGTTGACGGTTAAAGGAGACATATTGGGCTTTTTTTTTAAAACAGTTCCCAGATGTCTTCAGGTATGGTTTTGTCAAAAATGCTTCAATCTAGCTTTTAAAAGACCAAGTAAACACCAACGCCAGTATTTTTATACCATTTTTCTGTTTATGTTCCTGTACCATTTGTGTTTGAATATTGGTTATTTCGATTTAGAGCAATGGTATTTGTTAGCCTCTCTGTGGCAAGTTATTTATGCGTTCGCATGAAGCTAACAGAGATGAAGCTCAGTGAGGACCAAATAGGATAGTACTGTAATTTCCGGCCTATAAGCCGCGACTTTTTTCCACAGGCTTTCAACCCTCTTGTTTATGTGGTGATGCGGCTAATTTGTGCATTTTTTCTAGCAGCCGCAAGGGGGCACTCGAGCGGAAAAGGTAAGAGTGAGACCGGTGGAATATGTGTGCCAAGGAAGTGACCGGTCCAGCCTTGTTAGTTGCTGCGCTAGCATGTTACTCCCGTGTCTTAGTGATTTATACCTGTATGGTTTTTTTTTTTTTGTTTTTTTTTTTTAAACTGGCCCTGTTAGCGCGGTGCTACCGTTAGTGTGGCGCTAGCATTAGCACGGCGGCGCTAGCTCTGTGTGTATTGTCTTTCTTTGTAAATATCTCGTGTTTCAATGTGGGTACTTGTGGCTTTTACACAGCTGCGGCGTATATATGTACCAAATGATATTTCCTTTCCAAATGTACTGGGTGAGGCTTATAACCAGGTGCGCTCTGTAGGTCGGGAATTACGGTGTATATATATTATGTATACTGGGTGTCTTTGTCTCCGAGCCTTTGAATGAGTCTGAGTACTTACAGTAGGTAAAGTATTTGTGTCGATACTGATGCATTCATTTATAAATATTTTTATCTAGCTAAAATTATTCAATTTCAAAGCCAGTTTAATCCGAGCCACTGCTCATTCTGCCCCATATACTGCTGGGGCATTGGCGAGTTTGGGTATCGCTAACATGATGTCCCAAATCTAAAACAGCAGCTGGATGACGCTAAATAGTTTGAAGATCAATGTACTATTTGGTACATGTCACCAAACACAAAGAGCCCTCCAGGTTCGCAACTTCACTGAGCAATCACATGTATATCACTTACAGAAGCTCCCTCTGCCTGCTAATGCTAATCGCTATGTCGATCAAAACCTAGATGCAGCTGTGGTTGATTTTGACTTTCTGTATATCGTTTCCGACAATGTCGTCTGGGTGTGGTTTGAAAGCGGCAGTGTGTGGGTACTTATTATGTAAATTAGATCTGCTGCTACAAAATTCATTAGAGTGTATACTCAGATAGATTTTCAAAAATAGGCAGCAAACAGAAGTGTTACTTGGGTGTGTAATTTCACACTTGATGGGTGGGCAGCCACTCCAGAGACTCAAGTATACAAGCAATTCCAAAGTCGGCTTTCCATAATATGTCCCCTTTAACACAGAATGTGATGCAAGTAAAGAATGAGTTAGGAACCTCAAATGGTTGCTGGTTTTGTGGCCCGCTGGAGATGGTAGACGCGGAGCCATTGTCAGCACTAGACAGGAGACAGATAGTTGACGAGTTATGTTGTTTTTTTTGCTGTAGTTTTTTTTTTTTTTTTTTTTTTAAATCACACCAATAGGGCTCGTTTGCTTAGATTCTTAGGAATGTCACAGCATATCAATTAGCATCCGATTTCTATATAGCCTTACTGTTTCCACACTACATAAATGTATACTTATGATTATTTCATTACAATGAGTGCTGGAATACTAGCCCAAATTTAAACAATAGAAAATAGCTGATTTGGAAGGTGCTAAATTTCATTAATAATAATGATGATTATTATTAGAAGAACGCTTACCTTCTTTCTTCCAGTAGTTCCTCAATGAACCCTGATTCACATCTTGGGCAGGTATACTCCTTAAAAAAAAGCAAAATAAAAAAATTAAAATTGTCAACTGTCCCTATTTACCATTTAAAGCGCACCTTATGGCGAAAATGTGCCTCTAAAAGCAGTGATTCCCAACCAGCGTGGCGTGCCACGACAAATGATGAAATTTTACTTCTTCTTCTTTTCCTTTCGGCTTGTCCCGTTAGGGGTCGCCACAGCGTGTCATCTTTTGCCATCTTAGCCTATCTCCTGCATCTTCTTCTCTAACCCCAACTGCCCTCATGTCTTCCCTCACCACATCCATAAACCTTCTCTTTGGTCTTCCTCTCGCCCTTTTGCCTGGCAGCTCCATCCTCAGCATCCTTCTACCAATGTACTCACTCTCTCGCCTCTGAACATGTCCAAACCATCGAAGTCTGCTCTCTCGAATCTTGTCTCCAAAACATCCAGCTTTGGCTGTCCCTCTAATGAGCTCATTTCTAATCCTATCCAACCTGGTCACTCCGAGCGAGAACCTCAACATCTTCATTTCTGCCACCTCCAGTTCAGATTCCTGTTGGTTCTTCAGTGCCACTGTCTCTAATCCGTACATCATGGCCGGCCTCACCACTGTTTTGTAAACTTTGCCCTTCATCCGAGCAGACACTCTTCTGTCACATAACACACCAGACACCTTTCGCCAGCTGTTCCAACCTGCTTGGACCCGTTTCTTCACTTCCTGACCACACTCTCCATTGCTCTGTATTGTTGACCCCAAGTATTTGAAGTCGTCCACCCTCGCTATCTCTTCTCCCTGTAGCCTCACTCTTCCCCCTCTACTTTTCTCATTCACGCACATATATTCTGTTTTACTTCGGCTAATCTTCATTCCTCTCCTTTCCAGTGCATGTGTCCATCTTTCTAATTGTTCCTCTGCATGCTCCCTGCTTTCACTGCATATGACAATATCATCTGCGAACATCATGGTCCAAGGGGATTCCAGTCTAACCTCATCTGTCAGCCTATCCATTACCACTGCAAACAGGAAGGGGCTCAGAGCTGATCCCTGATGCAGTCCCACCTCCACCTTAAATTCCTCTGTCACACCTAAGGCACACCTCACCATTGTTCTGCTGCCATCATACATGTCCTGTACTATTTTAACATACTTCTCTGCCACACCAGACTTACGCATGCAGTACCACAGTTCCTCTCTTGGTACTCTGTCATAGGCTTTCTCTAGATCCACAAAGACACAATGTAGCTCCTTCTGACCTTCTCTGTACTTTTCCACGAGCATCCTCAAGGCAAATAATGCATCTGTGGTACTCTTTCTAGGCATGAAACCATACTGTTGCTCGCAGATACTTACTTCTGTCCTGAGTCTAGCCTCCACTACTCTTTCCCATAACTTCATTGTGTGGCTCATCAACTTTATTCCTCTATAGTTCCCACAGCTCTGAACATCCCCTTTGTTCTTAAAAATGGGAACTAGAAAACTTTTCCGCCATTCTTCAGGCATCTTTTCGCCCGCTAGTATTCTGTTGAATAAGTTGGTCAAAAACTCCACAGCCATCTCTCTAAATTGCTTCCATACCTCTACCGGTATGTCATCAGGACCAACTGCCTTCCCATTTTTCATCCTTTGTAATGCCTTTCTGACTTCCCCTTAGTAATCATTTCCACTTCCTGGTCCTTCACTCTTGCCTCTTCAACTCTTCCTTCTCTCTCATTTTCTTCATTCATCAACTTCTCAAAGTATTCTTTCCATCTATTTAGCACACTACTGGCACTAGTCAACATTTCCATCTCTATCCTTAATCACCCTAACCTTCTGCACATCCTTCCCATCTCTATCCCTCTGTCTGGCCAACCTGTAGAGATCCTTTTCTCCTTCTTTCGTGTCCAACCTGGTGTACATGTCTTCATATGCCTCTTGTTTAGCCTTTGCCACCTCTACCTTTGCCCTACGTCGCATCTCGATGTACTCCTTTCGCCTCTCCTCAGTCCTCTCAGTATCCCACTTTTTCTTCGCTAATCTCTTTCCTTGTATGACTCCCTGTATTATGGGGTTCCACCACCAAGTCTCCTTCTCCCCTTTCCTACCAGATGACACACCAAGTACTGTCCTGCCTGTCTCTCTGATCACCTTGGCTGTCGTCGTCCAGTCTTCCGGGAGCTTCGGTTGTCCATCGAGAGCCTGTCTCACCTCTTTCCGGAAGGCCGCACGACATTCTTCCTTTCTCAGCTTCCACCACATGGTTCTCTGCTCTACCTTTGTCTTCTTAATCTTCCTACCCACCACTAGAATCATCCTACATACTACCATCCTATGCTGTCGAGCTACACTCTCCCCTACCACTACTTTACAGTCAGTAACCTCCTTCAGATTACATCGTCTGCACAAAATATAATCTACCTGCGTGGTTCTACCGCCGCTCTTGTAGGTCACTATATGTTCCTCCCTCTTTTGGAAATAAGTGTTCACTACAGCCATCTCCATCCTTTTTGCAAAGTCCACCACCATCTGTCCCTCAAAGTTCCTTTCCTGGATGCCGTACTTACCCATCACTTCTTCATCGCCCCTGTTTCCTTACCAATATGTCCATTACAATCTGCACCAATCACAACTCTCTCGCTGTCTGGGATGCTCAGAACTACTTCATCTAGTTCCTTCCAGAATTTCTCTTTCAACTCTAGGTCACATCCTACCTGTGGTGCATAGCCGCTAACCACATTATACATAACACCCTCAATTTCAAATTTTAGTCTCATCACTCGATCTGATACTCTTTTCACCTCCAAGACATTCTTAGCCAGCTCTTCCTTTAAAATAACCCCTACTCCATTTCTCTTCCCATCTACTCCGTGGTAGAATAATTTAAACCCTGCTCCCAAACTTCTAGCCTTACTACCTTTCCACCTGCTCTCTTGGGATGCACAGAATATCAACCTTTCTCCTAATCATCATGTCAACCAACTCCTGAGCTTTTCCTGTCATAGTCCCAACATTCAAAGTCCCTACACTCAGTTGTAGGCTCTGTGCATTCCTCTTTTTCTTCTGACGCTGGATCCGGTTTCCTCCTCTTCTTTGTCTTCGACCCACAGTAGCTGAATTTCCACCGACGCCCTGCAGGTTAGCAGTGCCGGGGGCGGGCGTTGTTAACCCGGGCCACGACCGATCCGGTATGGGATTCTTTAGATGAACGCTCATATTTGTTTGGCACAGTTTTTACGCTGGATGCCCTTCCTGACGCAACCCTCTGCATTTATCCGGGCTTGGGACCGGCCTACAGATTGCACTGGTTTGTGCCCCCATAGGGCATAGGGAAATTTTACTTGATAGCTCCAAAAAAATACATTTCCGATAAATAATGTACCTTTGGGTACATTATTATATTGGGTGAGGCATAGTGACAGACAGAACTAATGAATGGTCTCCTATGAGATGGCAGGAGTTACATATAGGAATTCATCCATGCATCCATTTTCTGAGCCCCTTATCCTCACAAAGGTTGCGGGTGTGCTGGATCCTTTCCCAGCTGTCATCAAGCAAGGGAAAGGGTACATCCTGAACTGGTTGCCAGCCAATCGCAGGGTACATAGAGAAGGACAACAGCCGCACTCACAATCACACCTAGAGGCAATTTAGAGTGCCCAATTAATGTTTTTGGGATGTGGGAGGAAAACAGAGTGCCTGGAGAAAAACGCACACAAGCACGGGGAGAGCATGCAAACTCCGAGGCCAACGCTCCACAGGTGTGGCACCCATATTTGACTTTAATGTATCCAATTTGTGTCTTTTATGTTTGTTGGTGTGCCATGAGATTTTTTTAAAATGTAAATCATGTGCCTTCATTCCATAAAGGTTGGAAATGACTGATTTAAAGTACTGTCAATAGCACAAACTGTAGGATTTCAAACCAACGTCATTTGTAAGAGATTTCACAATTTTGCAACACCGGTGATGCAATAGAAGCGTCAGCATTTATCCACCGTCGCCTTTCCTACAGAACGCAGCCAAATGGTGCATTCTTTCCACCATCAAATAATTAGATTACATCAGCATCAGCGGTGCTGACATGAAAAATAAAATGTGGAAAGAACTGACAGTTGCTCTTGGCACAGGAGTGTCAAAATAAGAAGATAAGAGTGGGAGACATGTCAGTCTCAGGTGTCTTTGTATTCCTGTCTTACGAATTCCATTACAAATAGAGGCAGTGAGTCTCAGGTGTAAAAACATCATACTGTGCCTACACACAGCCAGAGCACCTACACACAGCGAGCTGGTAACATGGCGGTGGGGGAAAAAAAAAAAATAAATAAATAAATAAAATCCATCCAAATTCCATAGTTGACGTAGTATGACCAGTTATGGTATTTACAGCCTCACAGACGTCAGTGTGAAAGGGATTGATGTACATTCACAAATTTTGAAATATCCTTTTAAAAAATAAAAAAAAGATTTCTAAGTGACACCCAATTTCTGAAAGCCAAAGTATTTAAATACTTGAGTACCTATGTATCACAAATCAAAATTGTAAAGAACTGACTGATATATATGTAAAGTTTAAGCTTTTTTTTTTTTTAATTAGGGGTAAGGGAGAATTTTTCCTTATTCGCTCTGGGTGTGGTGCCTTATCCTCATCATTACTGTAATGATGTAGTTTTTTCAGGGATCTGCACTTAAATTGAGTATTTGTCTGACAACTGTTTACTTTTTCTCAACATGTGAACACATTCTTTCAACTACTCTGTCAAAGCAGCCTCTCACCCCCCCCCCCCCAACCTATATGAAGAAATGAAAAAACAGCAGGGACATTAAGCGACAAACAGTGATGTAACAAATTCAGTGTTACATGATCCTCCCCATTCATGGCCTTATTTAAAAGAACTGATGCTATAGGAAAATGTTTTCAGCCTACAATTATTTAACCCTAGCTAGACCTTTGTTTAAAACAATAGAAACATTTAAACACGAGAGACCAAGCGCAATGGACAACAGAAAAAATATTGTAACTAACTGTATTAAAAAAAACTGTCACAACTGTAATAACACGAACAAAACTGCAAAATACTGTAACTGGAAAACTAAATCGTCCATCCATTTTCTTTGCCGCTTCTCCTCACGAGGGTCGCGGGGAGTGCTGGAGCCTATCCCAGCTGTCAACGGGCAGGAGGCGGGGTACAACCTGAACTGGATGCCAGCTAATCGCAGGGCACATAGAGACAAACAGCCACACTCATATTCACACCTTGGGGCAATTTAGAGTGTGCAATTAATGTTGCACGTTTTTGGGATGTGGGAGGAAACTGGAGTGCCCAGAGAGAACCCACGCAGGCATGGGGAAAACATGCAAACTCCACATAGGCGGGGCCGGGATCAAACCCGGGTCCTCAGAACTGCGAGACCAGCTAATCCACCGTGCTTCCTCCAAAACTAAATTGTATTTGTGCAATATAAAAAGGTTTATCAATAAATAATGTCAGCTAAGGAGGGTGCCTGATAAATTCCAGGATTGGATACTTTTCCTAATGCAAAGTACAAACTATGATTTCTCCCCTCTTGCCAAGGCGAACTCTTCTCCCACACTGAAAGAAGCAAACGTGGCATTCACGTTCGGCCTGCATTAAGGAGAAATTTCGTTATTTATGATTTAATGAATCCTCTGTGACGCCAGTCCTGGAACCTCTCTGACAAACCTCGAAAGTACAGGATCACTGGAGCACCATGTGGACGAGACAAGATCATTCTAGAAAGTGACAGCCTGTCGAAATGGTCTACCTTAATGAATGACGCGAAGAACAGAACAGAGCCGGTTTCTTTTGGCGTAAGAAATTAAAAAAAAATATGAAAAAAACACAGCTCTTGTGAAAGCAAATAAGTGACGTTTTCCACTAACACCATTATGTTTAGGTCGTCAGACAACAAAAAGATAACATAATAAAGACAGTTTTGGAACTAGGGGTTACCTGACTCTTATCAAGCGACATGTACGTTTTGTAAGGCGCCACGTTTTACGCGAAATTCGCTCCAAAGAATTAAGCTCATAATAGCAAACTGGCTAGCCTTCCATTAGCATTAGTTCAAACGAGAACTCGTAGCCATTAGCGTGCTTACATTCGGTCCGACTGCGAAAACCGCTCCTCTAAAACGTCACAAAACATCAAACGCGTGTTGAATACGATGGGAGGTTTTGGCCCTTAACGTACTGCTAGGAGTACTTACGGGAAGGCGAGGGAAAATCTCCGCGGAGCATCTGTGACAGAAGAACCGGCTAGGCCACGGTTGAGCTTCGGCCATTTTTTAGCCTCTGAGGCGGAGAGGTTGGAGCAAGTATGGGGCACCGCAGAGGACATTGTTTCCTCCACACAAACTAGCCAAAACGCCTCAAATAATATATTTTTCACCCCAAAGCTGGATAAATACATACACAAATAAATTCGTTTAAATTTAGCATCTATTTTGAAAAAAAGTCGAGTACTAACGGCATTACTATTCAATTCCGAAGCCAGATTTAAAAAAAAAAAAATCCCATATTTTAGACAAAACTATAACATATATTTGGACTCTTAATCAACTTTTTAAAAAAAAAAATATGTTAATTTTATGGCATCACATTAAACGTCAGATTTGAGAGTTACGGCGTTATTTAATAGCATGGACACGATGTGACCACTAGATGGCAGGCACGTGAATCTTCCCAATTTCAAACTTAAGTCTCCATCTTTCATCCTCATCAACTCACAAGCGTGGAAAAAAATATGCTTTTCAAAGGTTCTCATTCACCTGCCAAATAAATTAGCATCAGGGGAAACGGTTTTTGGAATTACACTGACCAATTTGCATCGTCAGGAAAATGGTTGTTTTCCCCAAGGGATTCTTGTCTAATTTTCCAGTTTACTTCACAATATTAAGTTTTGTGTATTTATTTTCCAAAGCATTGCTTTAAAAATGCTCTGGAAAAAAAAACAAAACTAAGGTAAGCTCTGTGAAAGACATTTGGACACAAATAGTAACAAATGGGGACAAGTTGGGTGGAAAAGTGATTGCCGTTCCTTTTTATTTTTTAGGCTGCATTCTTTTCAGGTATTAATGGGATAACCGTAAGTGCAGCTTTGCTGCTATAAACACAAATCTAGAAGCTGCATGGCTCAAAGTGAGTAGGAGTTCTCTTTCGAGCGACCCATCAGCCAATCCTAGCTCCCCGAGATTGGCCTAATATCTGTATACGTGGTTTTGAATGTGACTGCCAATTTCTTTTTAAGGTTGGAATGCTTTATAAATAAATCACAATCAAAGAACAGCTCCTCAATAAAAAGTTAGAGGTTTGTTTTTTTCAAAAGTGCTCAGAGAATGGGAAAATCTGAATAATTATTAAAAAAACAAAGAAATGGCTGCTTTGTTCTTATTTTTTGGGACACTCATTAACAATCTGAACAAACAGTCACTGCCTTTTTACTATTACATGTGTGTTATCTATTTACAGTTTTTGATGATCACATCTGGCATACACTTCTGATGTTCAGGGTTGAATCTCGAATCTGGTTATGGGTTCTGTGTTGTTCTTGTTTTTTCCAGCTCCCATATTCCAAAAACATGCATGTTAGGTTCAGTATTTAATGTCCATAGACATGAATGTGCACATGAGTACTGTATTTGTTTCTTTTACTGCCGACCATTCCATGGGGCACCCTGCGTCTTGCAAAGTCAACTGGGATAGGTTCCAGCCAACCGACGGCCCAATTTAGAAAAAAAAAAAAAATGGATTGAATTATTTATAAGTAAATCACTAGAAAAGGGCTCCTCAATTCTTAAACAGGTTTGTTCCCTAAGTGCTTGAAAAAAAGGCAAACAAAATAAATATTAAGGAAGAAAGTTTGCTAGATTTTTTGATCTACAGTATACTTTGGATATAGAATCTAAACAGATTCATAGCTTTTTTTTTTTTGGTATTTCCTGTATGCATACAGTTTTGACACTTAGATGGTGCTTTTATATAGAGCTCGTGCACCTATGTCACAGAAGCCACATCACTGGCCGGAAGTGCCGGTCAAACAAACCGTTCTTCAATGCTAAGTCGGTTGGAGACGACGCAAAAAATTCGTCTCATAGCACGACACCCAGAGTTTTGTCCGATACCGTAAAACATTTAGAAGGTGACAATAAATAAAGGTACGTGGAAAAATGAGAGACACTTGGCATAGAGGACCCATATTTAATGCCAAAGTCGATGTTTTCGCCGATAAGAAAGTGGACTCTCAACCCGCTTCCACTTGTCATGGACAACTGGATCTACACATGGATCTGGTGAGTAAGTCGTCGAAATTTACACGGAAGAGTTTGAAAGCGCAGAAAAGTCTGGATGCATACAAATACTTAGTTGCTGGATCTGTACTCAACGGGGAGACGGCTCGTGAACGCGGAAGTGTGTACGGCTACACATTAACCTTTGCCAAAATCCATCGATCTTTTCAGCTAGTAATCAATACAAATACCAATATTTCAATAAATGACCCCAAGTTTTACACAAACTCGCATTCATTAACTAAGATTGGAAAAAAAAAAAAGCACAAGCGAGTTGGCTCTTCCGTAGCGTTTCCCAAGAAGTATTTTAATAAGACGAAGTCAGCTCCTCCATACACGGAAGCGTGTTGCAGCCAGACGCTGCCATTCTACAGAATGATCTCTTTGAATATCTGTCTCGTCTGTTGTAACAACCAACAGCACAACAAGTCTCAGGCATTGTGAATATTCTGCTGTGGTTCAATGTCCCCCGCACTGTCAAGCGGCTCTTTTTGACCAGCAATACGGCGCCGTGAAAATGGTGATGTCATGCGCACGAGCGCTATACAGGTATTGAAACGCAGCTGGGGTAGGCCTTTATATGTATAAACTCACGTCTGTCTTCATGACGTAAGATCGTCAGTACTGAACAAGTTTGCAACACGGTGGTAAATCTAAACAACTGAATGCATCTGAAAGGCGGTTTGCATGTCCTTGAAGTTGCTGCTGATTTGGTTAGCACAGGAATTACAAAATGTAGTGTCCGAAACTGCACTGAAAAAAAACGGACAATCTCGTGTCTCCTACTAAATTGCATGTCCTTGAAGTTGCTGCTGATTTGGTTAGCACAGGAATTACAAAATGTAGTGTCCGAAACTGCACTGAAAAAAAAAACGGACAATCTCGTGTCTCCTACTAAATTCCTGTGAATCGTTATAAGAATGACAAAAAAAAACAAAACAGGGGGGAATTTAGATGAAGTGTCCGTTTCCTCCGGAGCGAGGCTGTGGATGTCATGTCTAGCGCGTCTGCTGTTGTGTCTGCCGGGGCCATGTGGGAGCTGGAGAAACCTGTCTGTCCCATGGGTCCAGATTAGAGAAGGTCTGATAGCACGGAGGCTTGCTATGTCTGCCCGGCTGAGGTCATCTATTGTCTCTTTGTTGCCCCGGTGCGTCACCGGCCTTCCAGTCCGTCGCTCATCGCAGGCATCCAAACGTGGCCGGGGAGTGACTGCGGGTCAGTCGCCGGTCACGTTGGCCGCACAAAACAACTAACAAACCGTGGGATCTTTTCACAACCTCACTGCTGGATTTGACTGTGTGAACTCACTTATTGGGGGGGGGGAATTTAAATTCAGTCCAACGAGAGTTAATATAAGTGCTGGACTGTATGTTAATCAAATAGGTCACTTGCACAACTTCAGAGCAAGTGCATTGTGGGTAAGAATTTTTTGTGTGTCGGCCATTTTGGGAGGTTGTAAACAGTTCTTAAAGTTTGCCTACATACCAGCATCGCGTTCATTGTATCTGCACTTTCTATGGAGTTTTCCAAGTATTTCGAGGATCTGTCGGCTGATCTGAAACCCTACTACAGGCAGAAAATCAGTTTATGTGAGGATCTGGACCAGTATAGTCTATCGAAGGCTGATTTTGCGATTGAAAAATGTTGGCCGAGAGTGGAATACCCCGACATTGTGAACTTCTTGGTGCTTACAACCAACAGCCTTACTAACCAACAGATGAAGGCCTACAAGTCCTTGGAGGCTTACAATTACTTTGTAAGAGGGTGGATTCAGAGTGTCCTCTGCAAAACGTCTGAAGAAAAGGTTTTAACTGTGGCCCGAGTAAGTAACTTGTAATCACCCGGGACAGAGTGCGTAACTCACTGTTGTTGTTGTTTCTGCTTAGCCATTATGGCCTTTTCAGGTCCGACAAATCGGACCGATTAGGGAAAAAGATCTATGACAAACAAATATTTCACCATCTTTTAAATTTATTTGAAGGAGCATTCAGTGGTGTGACAATAATTAAAATGTACAAGGTGTAAATTACTAAGTACTAACAAATCATAGCGTGAATGTCTGAATGTAGCCCTAATTGTAATACAAGCCCTAATACAACAGTAGCGGCTTTCTATTTGTTCACATTTGCCTGACTCAAATGTCAGCATATCGAAAGCCGCTACTGTTGTATTAGGGCTAGCGTGAATGATGCCCTGGTAGGTGCTACATGCATACTCGTGTTGTTTTTAATATATATACGGTATATTTCCTTCTTAAAAATAATTTGACGTTTACAGACAGTAAACAGACAACACATCCATACGTTTGTATCCTAAACTGGAGATGAAAAGCCTGTCACTGGTGGCCGATTTCGATCGGCAGCCGAGTTGGATGTACATGTACATGTAGACCGATCAAACACCGTTAGTCTTGAAATATAAAACACAGCAAACAACACATACATGTAAAAATAGCGGTACAATATGGTCAAAGTGCAATACTAGGCTGAAACTTACCACTTATGAAGTGATCGCTGCACACACGACTTGAAACTGGGACGAGTGAGATCTGCACGCGAGATATTACTGAGCCACTTCGCTTGCCGTTTGCTCGACATTTCATCTGTTTGGGGTCCTTGGTGCGTAATTATTTTCGGAAATCGGACAAAACTGTCTGTTCCCTTCTTTGCTGAACTTGTTATAGTAGCACACGTGTGCACCTTCGTCTCAGAAGTCAAAAAGCGTCTTATGTAATCTAATGTAACCAGCGAAATGAGACCTCCCAATATGGCGGCCAGAAAACATTCAAAACGGATGTGACGTCACCTGTAAGTCACCTATATCTTTACACACTGATACTTAGCCAAAATGACGTATTTGAAGATGATTTGTAGTAGCGGGTGTACCCCGCCTCTTGCCTGAAGATACAGTGAAGAAAATAAGTATTTGAACACCCTGCTATATTGCAAGTTCTCCTACTTAGAAATCACAGAGGGGTCTGAAATTTTCAGCGCATATCCACTGTGAGAGAGATAATCTAAAAATAAAAGTCCAGAAATCACAATGTATCGTTTTTTTTAACCATTTATTTGTGTGATATAGGTGCAAATAAGTATTTGCACACTTGAGAAAACCAATGTTAATATTTGGTACAGTCGCCTTTGTTTGCAATTACAGAGGTCAAACATTTCCTGTAGTTGTTCACCAGGTTTGCACACACTGCAGGGGGGATTTTGATCTTCTCTAGATCAGACAGGTTTCTGGGCTGTCGCTGAGAAACATGGAGTTTCAGCTCCCTCCAAAGATTTTCTTATGGGTTTAGGTCTGGAGACCGGCTAGGCCACACCAGAACCTTGATATGCTTCTTACGGAGCCACTCCTTGGTTTTCCTGGCTGTGTGCCTCGGGTCATTGTCATGTTGAAAAACCCAGCCAAGACCCATCTTCAATGCTCTGACTGAGGGAAAGAGGTTGGTCCCCAAAATCTCACAATACATGGCCACGGTCATCCTCTCCTTAATACAGTGCAGTCCCTTGTGCAGGAAAAACACCCCCAAAGCATGATCCTACCACCCCCATGCTTCACAGTAGGGATGGTGTTCTCTCACAGTGGACATGCACCTATAATGAAAATTTCAGACCCATCCATGATTTCTCAGTAGGAGAACTTGCAATATACCTGGGTCCTCAAATACATATTTTCTTCACTGTATGTGATCAAGTTGAAGAACATGACAGCCGCTAATTTGTTAAAAAAAAAAAAAGCAAAGCATGATGCTACCACCTCCATGCTTCACAGTAGGGATGGTGTTCTTGGGATGGAACTCATCATTCGTCTTCCTCCAAACACGGTTAGTGGAATAATGACCAAAAAGTTCCATTTTGGTTTCATCTGACCACAAAACTTTCTCCCATGACTCCTCTGTATCATCCAAATGGTCATTGGCAAACTTAAGACGGGCCTTGACAGGTGCTGGTTCAAGCAGGGGAAATCTTCCGTGCCATGCATGATTTCAAACCATGACGTCTGAGTGTGTATTACCAACAGTCACCTTGGAAACAGTGGTCCCACCTCTTTTCAGGTCATTGACCAAGTCCTGTCGTGTAGTCCTGGGTGGATTCCTCACCTTTCTAAGGATCACTGAGACCCCATGAGGTGATATCTTGCATGGGGCTCCACTCCGATTGAGATTGACCATCATGTTTCGCTTCTTCCACTTTCTAATGATTGCTCCAACAGTGGACCTTTTTTCACCAAGCTGCTTGGCAATTTCTCCGCAGCCCTTTCCATCCGTGTGGAGTTGTACAATTTTGTCTCTGGTGTCTTTGGACAGCTCTTTGGTCTTGGCCATGTTACAAGTTTGAGTCTTACTGATTGTATGGGGTGGACAGGTGTCTTTATGCAGCTAACAACCTCACACAGGTGCATCTGATTCAGGATCATACATGGAGGGGAGGTGGACATTTAAAGGCGGACTAACAGGTCTTTGAGGGTCAGAAGTCGAGCTGATAGACAGGTGTTCAAATACTTATTTGCGGCTGTAACACAAAAATAAATCCTTAAAAAATCATACATTGCGATTTGTGGATTTTTCTTTTTAGATTATTGCTCTCGCAGTGGACATGCACCTGCGATGAAAATTTCAGACTCCTCCATGATTTCTAAGTGGGAGAACTTGTAATATAGCAAGGTGTTCAAATACTTATTTTCTTCACCGTATGTAACCAGTGTGCTTGGTTGCACTGTGGTTTATTGAAGCAGTCATATCACATTTAGAGATTTTGGAACTGGGAACAGTCCATTTTGGAGAAAATTTAAGATTTTTAAGTGCGCCTTACGGTCGCGATAATACTGTTAACTCTTAAAAGGCAGGAAATAGCCAGTGTCAGGGTAGCTGACAATGGCGGTGGAAGGGTGTCCATCTAAAGTTTCGAGACATTACAGCCAGTTGCCCAAGACAATCTTGGACTTAAACACCTGCACATGAAGACAGACACACTCACACGAACACAAGCACACAACGAAAACAGCCACCCGCGGGTCGGAACTTCCTGGGCCTCTTTCATGCGTCAGTTGTTTTGAGTTCTACTTGTTGAAGACTCTGTCCCGCAAACCACACTTGTCGTCTGATATCGTATCACCGGAACTGCGCATCACACACATAAACACACGCAAAGGAACATCATGTCTTCCGGGACGATGTCTACACGGGACTACAGTGACTCATTGAGTGTTTGGGATGATTTTTGCCAAAGCACCTATCAAAATATACAGTAGATGTTGCAAGAGGGACATGTGTGAGCCACTTGCAGCTGAGGGTTTGTTGCTCTGTCTCAGTATGGAATGTTATAGTGGTGCTTATTCACTGTGCGCTTACAGCGTGACTGGACTGGCGACAAGTGGAGACTGCCAACCGTTTTTCCGTTCGTTTTCCATCCATTCACGAGCCACGTTGTTGTAACGGTTTCTGTCAGAGAGCTGTTATGACTGTGAAACCATGAAAAAAATCTTTAATTGACCCATCATATTTACACAATCAATATATAAACCAGTTTTGGAATCAGAAATCAAGGGGAATGGGTTTTTCAACTGTTATTGATGTTTGGTAACACAAAACACGTCTCAACGTCATCATTTATGATATGACAATTTGAAATTTTGGGACAGATTTAAAAAAAAAAAATCATGGAGGTTGACACTCATGATTTGGCTCCAATCATGTGGCGGCCGCATCTGGCCCCCGGACCTTGAGTTCGACACCTGTGCTATAGGCAGAGGTGGGTAGATTAACCATAACTGGTTCTCAGTAATAGAATTGTTACTTTTGAATAGTACGACTCAAGTAAAAGTTACCAAAAAAAAAAAAGAGTGGAAAAAAATTCCAGTACAGTGTAACTGGTTATTAATTTCTGATTTATTATTCGTCAAATTGACAAAAATGTAAAATTATTTGAGGTAAAATATTGAACAACAAAATTATTTTTTTCAATCCATCCATTTACTGAGCTGCATATCTTCACAAGAGTCGCAGGAGTGCTGGAGCTTATCCCAGCTATCTTCAGGGGGGGGGGGGGGGGGGGGTATACCCTGAACTTGTTGCGAGCCAAGGAAACCGGAGTACCCGGAGGAAACCCACCCAGGGACGGGGAGAGCATGCAAACTCCACACAGGCGGGGGCCGGGATCGAACCCGGGACCTCAGAACTGTGAGGCCATTGCTTTACCAGCTGAGTCACTGTGCGGCCCCCCATATGTGTATATTTTTACGAAACAACATCAAGGCAAAAGCATTTAATTGCTTACACACACAAACCAGTACAACAGGGTGATTAGAAACTCTTATATAAATGTTTTATTTGATTGCACTGAAGTTTGAAAAACAACAACCTCATAAACAATGCAAAATCTGCCAATTTTTGTGCATGCATCGCAGATTGCTTTCCTCCCAGTTCCGTCTGTGTGCGCACAAGCGACCAAACAGAGCTCCAACGGGTCGGGATTGGCCCAGACGAACTGCACTTTGAATTCACGTGACCCGCTTGACCCGCTGGTTTGATTTCACCGAGCATTCCTCTTCGATGCGTCTAAAGTTATTTTTAGCTGCTCTTTTCGCAGCGCGCCATTCATCCCATTTTCTACCCCGCTTATTCTCACTCAGGTTGCAGCCGGTTGAGCTCGCGCCAGGTTCATTTAACCGAAGGGCGATTTTGGTGAGCGAGTCGCAGCACTCAGACTCACGACCCTCAGAGTGAGAATTCGTATTTGACTTAGATACTTTAAGTGGAAAGAATCAAGATTTTTAATACATTTCCGTGTTTTATCGCAAAGATTTGAAACGAGCCTCAACCTCAACTTTTTTTGTACCGTGCATAAAGTGACAGTCTGACAGGCCGATCAAACCACACTGTGGAAAATATGTGCAAGTGCAAAGCGGGGAAAAAAGGCCCAAACAGCAAGAAATAAGAACAAAGAGGAACGTGTAAATGAGTCCCTTCTGGCGTGTCTAGACTAAGATCTTTGGTATCAATCATGTATTTGTGTGTGTGTTTATTCATAATTGTGAAATAGCACATGAATCTGTCATTCTTGCATGAATAAAGTTGTTGTTTTTGAATAAAAGGCGTATTATTTCAGGAAGAAAGGCCCCGTTTTTTTTCCCCAAGAACAAACTGTGTTTTTTTTTTTTTTATTTTCAAAATATCCTGAATAAAATGAGTAGTATTATGAAATAAATGTTTTATTTTGGAAATTCACTTTTTAATTTAATTTAACTTTATATATGTTAAATTGGGGCGGCACAGTGGATCACCTTGAAAGCGTTGACCTCGCAGTTCTGAGGTCCTGGGTTCAATCCCGGACCTGCCTGTGTTGTGTTTGCATGTTCTCCTCGTGCCTGGGTGGGTTTTCTCCGGGCACTCCGGTTTCCTCCCACATCCCCAAAAAAATGCAACATTAATTGGACACTCTAAATTGCCCCTAGGTGTGATAGTGAGTGTGGCTGTTTGTCTCCATGTGCAATGCGATTGCCTGGCAACCAGACTCAAGACCCTCAGCGTGAGGGCCTCCTGCCCGTTGACAGCTTGGATAGGCTGTAGCACTCCCTGCAACCTTTGTGAGGATAAGCGGCAAAGAAAATGGATGAATGGATATATCACAAATGATAAAGTTGACATATTACAAGCATTTTTGTGTTTCCAAATGTGAATAGTTGAGAAACACATTACCCTTGATTTCTGATTCCAAAACTAGTTCATGGATGTAAATATGATGAGATGATTAAATATTTTTGTTTCACAGTCACAACGGCTCTCTGAGGGAAACCGGAACAACAATGTGGCCGACGAGAAAAATGAGTTTGACACACCTGCCGTAAAAAAAAAAAAATCTAAATTTGTTACCTGTAAGTCACCTCTAAGTGTATGCAAAAGTTGCTTATTTTCATTGCAATGTTGTATGAATGAACATTAATTGGATACTCTAAATTAGTGTGATTGTGAGTGCGACTGTTGTTTGTCTCTATGTGCCATGCAATTGGCTGGCAACCATTTCAGGGTGTACCCCGCCTCCTGCCCGTTGACAGGTGGGATAGGCTCCAGCCCTCTCCGTGACCATTGTGAGGATAAGCGGCTTAGGAAAATTATGAATATGCTAAATTGGGGGGGCCACATGCTGGAGCATGCTATAAAGCGTTGGCCTCACAGTTCTGAGGTCCAGGGTTCAATACCAGCCCCGCTTGTGCGGAGTTTGCATGTTCTCCCCATGCCTGCGTGGAGACGCATATTTGTGGTTCTTCACAGAGGACAAAGAATTCATGCCTGTGAGTAAAGGGGTTATGTGCAAGCAATAAATGCATTGGGCAAAAGAGCACAAAGCACTTCAGATGACTGATGGAGCATTTTGGCAGGAGATCGGGACAAAGCGCCTGTAGAGATCTTCAATGTCTCCAGTCTGTTTTTCCTTCAATTTGTTTTCAAGAGCTACCGAAGACGACCAAATATTTAGTTTTTGTTCAAGTTTACATACAGTATATGATAAACATTTAACTCTTTTCTGTGTTAACATTTGTCTGAAGACACCAGTGATAAGGCGCTAAATACCCCATATGAGCAATTATGAATTAAAACCATCATGTTATTAACCAGTTGAATCCAAATTTCTGATTTGGGCCTTGAGCTAGAAAAAATTGTGAAACACTAAACCTGGTGTGTTATTTTCTTTTTTAAAAACACATTACAAAAATGATGGGTTGTTTTTTGGAGGGGAGGCTGGAACGAATTGATGGCATTTCCATTCATTTCAATGGGAAAAGATGATACGACTGTCAAGAGCGGATCAAACTTGTATGTTTAAAAATAAAAACGCTTTCTGGGAAATTAAGATGATCACAATAAGGACAATGATTGCATGAACCCACAAAAGCTCACATCCGTGATGCGTGCGGCTTTACGTAGAAAAATATGGATTAATATGTGGGGGAAATTTACGACCTTGAAAACGGCGTCTTCTTCCAGATATATTGCGATGGTGGGGGCTCGATCTGTTGTGTATTAGTTTCAGATGTGGGATGGAGCCGTTTACAATGCGCTAGCCCTCTCTCTTTCTCTCGACCGCGAGTGGGTGGTCCTCGGGGCCCACTTTCATCATAAGCTCATTTATGAACTTGATGTTGTCTGTCTGACTTACTGGAAGCGAGAGGGGGGAATATTTGTCCAAGTGCTGAAGGTTCCATGTGGATGTCGTTGACGTGTCACGGCATGAGGGGCGGCTGTCGGAACGGGCGTCACCGGGGAGCCAGACGTCGTGATGTCACCTCGGCAACGATGACTAATATGCTTCTTTCAAACAGACGAGCGCTAGTGAGCCGGCGATCAGCATCACACACACGTCACCATCATACGGCGCAGCAAATTTGACGCCTTGCCGAAGAGCATGTGATAATAGTACAAACACAAATACTTCAAATCTTCCTCCATGTGGCAATAGCTCTGACTGTATCAGTAAATATCCATCCATCCATTTTCTTAGCCGCTTATCCTCACAAGGGTCGCGGGCAGTGCTGGAGCCTATGCCAGCTGTCAATGGGCAGGAGGCAGCCAGGGTACACCCTAAACTGGTTGCCAGCCAATCGCAGGGCACATGGAGACAAACAACCGCACTCACAATCACACCGAGGGGCAATTTAGAGTGTCCGATTAATGATGCATGTTTTGGGGATGTGGGAGGAAACCAGAGTGCCCTGAGAAAACCCACGCATGATGCGACGCGGTTTTCCTTTGCGACACGGAAGTCTGAACTGTTTCAAGGATTACCTATATAAGGACAAGAGAGACGGACAACGAGGCTTGTTCTTACAACCTCACTGCTGCTCTGGGAAACTACGACGCTTGGAACGGTAACTCCACGGACGTTAAAGGGGACGTTAGTTAGGTAGTCTAAATGCAGACGTAACACTCCTCGATCTTGTCTGCATATCTAATCATGATCGATGGAATTATACTCCTCTCCCACAGGTGAACTGTTATTACAATGCAATGACATGAAAACTTTTATCTGAAAACATCCCCAAACTTTTGTCTTCATTTTCAGTTCAAGTCAGGAGTAGTCACTCACTTTCTGGCCCTCAGAAGTAGACTGGCTAACGTGCGATTGAGCGACTCTTTATGACGTGGTACTTTCCAAACCCCCCAAAAATGACTTGCTTGACTTTTGCCACAGTAACCTTGGACTTGCTTGAAATTTTGCGCTTTAAAAGATTCTCATGAACGTCATGCCGTTGCTCAGCATTTCCTATGCAGACAGATTTTAGGGAAACCCTGTATATTGGGCTGGTTTGGCTCTCTCAGAATAACCAAGTATTTATTCTCTGTGAATGCGAGACAAGAACGTGTTATGCCCGCCTTTATCTCATTCAAGTCGCTTAATGAGTTTTCCGTGTAGTCGGTATCCTACATAACAACGTGTTTGTGTTTACCGTCCCTCTCTGCAGACTCATTCGGAAGGTCAAGTAACGGCCACATCTGCGTGCCTGAGAACAAGATGCAATCTAAAAAAAACAAGGCTTCTTTTACTTTGAATCCTGCTCGTTAAATTAGAGGAGGAGAGCGCGTTGTTCCAGCGTGCGCATGTACGCTCGGATTGGCAATTGACTTTGCTGTAATCACGTAAAAATTAGTCAAGATAAAATATTTCGTGCAGGAATATAAAACGGCCAGTCCCACAAAAAAGTTGAACCAGATGTTGCTATCTACAAAACAAAACGGCAGCTTTAAACAGTAAGCTTTATTTGATTCTGTGGGGCTATTTATTAGGTACTCTGGTCAGGTGACCTTGTGTCCTCTGAGTGAAGTTCTTGGACCTCCCATTCATTGAGTCAGGTGCTTGGACCCTCCATGTTCTGCTTCTCTAAGTCGAGTGGACCTACTGTGCCTACACTGTCCATTTTTTTATAACAGTGCAGGTTTTGTATATTGTCTTTTTGCGGCCTCAGTCTTAGGTCTCTGCATTTTGATTTTCAACTCTGTCTGAAGCGGTTCGCAGGCTTGTGCGATCTGGCTGTGATGAGAATCAGCACTTGACCACGGTCAAGGTGGTGTGCGCGCCCCTCAGTCGGAGATGAGATCGTGCCCCAAGTGGACGAGTTCAAGTATCTTTTTTGTATGTGTATGTTTTGTTCACGACTGGGAAAAATGGAGCGGGAGATCGTGGTGACGAAGGAACTGAGGAGAAAGGTATAAAGATTTCAATTTCCTGGCTGTTCTACATCGCCACCCTCACCTCTAGTCCCAAACTGAGTGTCCAGGCTCTCTCTTAAAGATAAGATGAGAATCATCTATCAAAACGAGCCAGATGAGGTAGTCAGGATGCCCCTTAGACACCTCTCTGGTGATGTGGTCTGGGCATGTCCCACTGGGAGGACCACCAAAGGATGACCCAGGACACACTGGAGTGACTGCCTCCTGGCTGGCGTACCTCGGGATCCTCTGGAAGAGCGTGACAAAGTGGCTATGAAGAGGGAAGTCTGGTTATCGCTACTTAACCTTCTGCCCCAATCAACTGAGTCTGGATAAGCTGAAAAATGAATGGATGGGGGTGTTTTTGTTTGTTTTTATTTTTCCATTTGGTCCTTCTCTTCTGTGAATCAAGATATTGCGCCTGCTCTTTGCTTAGTCTTCTGGTTGAACCTCCAACCTAGTGAGTCAAGCCTTTAGACCTTCCATGGATCTCCTCTTCTGGAAGTTGACTTGTAGGATTCGGGGCTCTTCTTCTAAGAATCAAGTTGTGAAGTCGGGTGGACATTCCTGTTTTAAGGGTTGAAGTTCTTGATCTTTCTTGGGGTGAACCTTTTGGAGTCTTCAGTAAATTTAACATCATGTTCTTATTGTTATTAGTTTTGCCACCTTTAGCGGCACGCGAGATCAACTCCACTGGACTAGAGAGAAAAGAGGACACAGCATGTCTTTTTGTAATAACTTTATGATGTGGAAACGGTAGTACAAAAATAGGAAGCATTTATTACTCAAATTTTCACAGTAGGTTACAGACACAAGGAGTCCATGCGCTCAGTTCAGATTTTCGACACGGACTGAGGGAGTTCATCGGGGCCGTCAACACGACGCGGTCCTGACTCACCTCTGGTGGCACGACATCAAGTGTTGGCTACTGTGGTCCATTCCGAGACTAATTCGATCTTCTCCACTACATTCTTTTGGGGAATTCCGATCAAATTGAAGCAGCCAAAAAAAACGTGTCCTACAAAAGCTCGTATTTACAAAATAAAACAAAAACAAAGGCAAGCGTTCCACAGAGGAGGTATTGTTGCAAACAAACAAACAAACCAAAAAAAACAAAAACAGTTCAATGTAAGGAATGTTTGCATGTGGTTGTTTATGAGGAGTTATTTGAGCCTTTATCGGATATTCTTCATATCCAGGTTTATGGCCATGTACTAGCACATACTTCATCCTAGTTAAGACAATTCAGTGCACTAGTTGAAAAATGATGTCCTAGTAACATTTTTCCTGCTACTCTAGCCCCTTTTGGCCTATTACGACACAATTGAACCTTAATGGAAAACTACTGTGCTCCACAAGTAACACTACTAGGCCCAAATAATAGTACACTGGTATCCACCTTATCATGACATCAAATCAATATTCAAAATGCCTCCCCGTAGTCCATTTACTGTATTCATATTGAATAAACATGATCATTCATCCTTGATAAGTAAGCTACTAGTGCAGGGGTGCCCAGACTTTTTTACCCTAAGATCTACTTTTCAAGCATCTAGCCTCTCGCGATCGACGCATCGAGCAACCCGGTACTAGTGTGACACGTCTACTTATTGGGCCCAGTGTTTCTAGTGCAACACGATAGTTTACCGCTAAGGTTTTTGTTTTTACTACAAGGCCAAAAGTGGCATTAGTAGTGGAAAACAAAGACTGGATATTAAGGATATTGAATAAATGCTAAAAAGGTTTTTCATAGCAAACACGAAATGCTTTACAGGCACACGCTGTGCTAAAACACTAAACAACTACTTTATCACTCACAGTGTGGCTTTGAAATTTCCGGCGCTACATAAACTTGGTCTTAGTTTTCCGCTCAGATTTCATCCCATCAACTTAACGAGAAGACTGTTTGTCGTAAAACCGAGCCGTAAAAAAAAAAAAAAATGCGGTCGCCGGTGGAATAAAAACCAAGCACAATAAATATATAGTTTTGCTTCAGGATACATTTTGTTTGTTATTAGGATGAAATCATAAATAGTGATTGATACCTTCTCCAATAAATAGTTGCGGAATTCTATTTACAATATGAACACGTCTCCCGTGGAGTTCTCTCGCGAGGCGTTCATCTGCTCTCAACTAACGAGCGTGCGGTTTTGAATCGAGCTCTTCCACACCGTGGTGTGCGTGGGTCACTTGTGGATTCACTAGTTTAGTTTTTAGCCTTCTTGACCTTTTAGGGCCACCGCATTTGTGGGCGTTGTGACAAAGAGGGACTTAAATCTTTAGACGAGAGGAAAACGAGCCACTATACACTGTTAAGGCAAACATAGTATAGTGACCACGATTACTATTTATGTGTTTTAAAATTTTGCACACCCCTCATAGTTTCACAACCATCCCATTTTTGGCAAACACCTGCTTTGCACCTCCCCCACTCGATGCCCCTGCATCCACACTATACTTCTCGCTCATTTTATTACGACAGCTACACTTCTATTATTGTGTCGGATTTTTGGGATATTTTTCATGACCCCCACACTTTTAATTCTGGGGCAACTGCTGTCCTTGCATCTCCCCTACTGCTTTCATACCCTACTTTCTGTTCAATTTGATGACAAATTATACACATTTTTATTTTTAGAATTTTGGGCACTCCAAAATGTGGACCCCCAGGGCAACTTTTCTCTTGGAATTTCCCCCATGTTACACCACTGCTTCAATAGCATATTTTTCATTCATTTTGATAAAACTACTATGAATCCATCCATCCATCCATCCATTTTCCTAGCCGCTTATCTTGACAAGGGTCGCGGTCGAGTTGAAGCCTATCCCAGCTGTCAACAGGCAGGAGGCTGGGTACACCCAGAACTGGTTGCGAGCCAATCACAGGGCACATAGAGACAAATAATCACATTCACAATCACACCTAGGGGCAATTTAGAGTGTCCACTTAATCCATCCATTTTCTTCGCCGCTTATCTTCATGAGGGTCTCGGGGAGTGCTGGAGCCTATCCCAGCTGTCAGTGGGCAGGAGGCGGGGTACACCCTCAACTGGTTGCCAGCCAATCGCAGGGCACATGGAGACAAACAGCTGCACTCACAATCACAGCTAGGGGCAATTTTAGAGTGTCCAATTAATGTTACATGTTTTTGGGATGTGGGAGTAAACCGGAGTGCCCGGAGAAAAGCCACCCAGGCACAGGGAGAACATGCAAATTCCACACAGGCGGGGCCAGGATTGAACCCGGGTCCTCAGAACTGCAAGGCCAACGCTTTACAGCTGCCCCATCACGCCACCTTGTTATGAATCAATTTTTCCACAAAATCCTCAGACTCAGTGAAAAATGTTTTGCCCCAGTGCACCCGCTCTTGACGCACCTCCCCAATTCTTCACCGACCACCGCTTATATATAAATAATTCTGACTTTTTTTTTTTTTTTAATTTGCGTATCCTCAAAACATCACACCTGGGCAAACTATTCCACACTACGACAAAGCTTCCGTACCATCGTTTTTGATCATTTCGGAGAATGTGCAAGTGAGCCAAAGAAGTTGGAGTCCGTGTTTCAAGCCATGATGTGTTTGTCGATTGTTGTCGATTTTCTATACATTTCAAAGCAAATTTTGAGGACAGATAGGGAATGTAAAATGGAAGTCCACGATGATCACGTTTTAAATATTATGACGACTACTATTACATACCTTTTGAAATTTTGCGCACCCACAAATTTCCCTCCCGAGGCTACCACTCTGCTCGCACCTCCGCAACGCCATGCCACAGCTTCCATATGAAAAAAAAATGGTGTAGAATAGGGAGGGATGATAGTCACAAAAGAGAGGTCAACTTGTGGTGTATTTCTTGATCTCTACACGGCGTTCTCCTCGCTGACGTCAAACACGTGCGGTTTCCTCGGAGGACCTGCAAAGAAGTGATGATGAGATAAAGGGAGAGATCGAAGAAAGCGTTCAGTTGTCCTTACTGTTGCATGAGCCGTAGTGGCGGACTCCTATGGAGCGACCCAAGAAGCAGGTGGCGCGGCGCAGGTGGCAGGCGCTGGGGTATGTGATGTTGTCGTTCCCACAGATGGGCTGCTCAGAGGGCAGCGGTTTGGGGCACGGCGTGGAGCGGCACATGACGCAGTGGGCGCTGTTGGTCTGGTCTGTCACGCAGGTGTGCGTTCCTGGGCATACTACGTTGGAGCACGACTCTGCGGAAACACGACAAAACAACAATCCTCTTCAGTGATTTTGATACAGCTACGACTACAATTTAAAAAAATCGTAACCATTCTGTTACCATCGTGAAATTCTCTTTCATTTTGCTATGAGTACTTTTCTTCTTCCACAACCCCTGAAATATTGCAATACAGGTCAAACCCTCTCTTGGAACCTCCTACATGCTGAACCATATCGTAATCATCACTCATTTTGAGAAGATTGTTTTAAGACACATTCTTACATAATTTATGGACCCCCACGATTTTGCTCCCTGGGGTAATTATCACCCTGTCAAATATGGCATAGTACGTTACTGCTGTCATACTATACTTCTCTTATTTCTATAAGAGTACTACAAGTAAGCATACTTTTTTTAATTTTTACGCAAGTGCTTTTAAGCAATGGTTTGAGCACAAACGCTGCAGCGACACGTGTTGACAGACAATATAACAGTATACCAGCTCATGTGCCATTTATTCTTTTCATACAATTACTAATATTAGTGCAACAATGATAAGATGAGGGCGACATGGTGGATCAGCTAGTAAAGCATTGGTCTCAAAGTTCTTAGGTCCCGGAGTCAATCCTGGACCCGCCTGTGTGGAGTTTGCATGCTCTCCCTGTGCCTGCATGGGTTTCCTCCGGGTACACCGGTTTCCTCCCACATCCCAAAAACATGCAACATTAATCGGACACTCTAAATTGCCTCTAGGTGTGATTGTGAGTTGCGGCTGTTTGTCTCCATGTGCCCTGCCATTGGCTGACAACCAGTTAAGGGTGTACCCCGCCTCCTGCCCACTGACAGCTGGGATAGGCTCCAGCACTCCCCGAGACCCTCGTGAAGATAGGTGGTGAAGAAATTGGATGGACGGATGCTTTTTAGCAATGGTTTGAACAGAAATGGTGCGGCGACACATGTTGACAGACCATATAACAGTATGCACACTTGTGCTATTTATCCTTTACAATGACTAATAATATAAGATGAGAAACGAATCGAGATCTATGTTACTGTATGTTTTTATAGAATACAATGTTATGGAGTGCTATTTTTTGTTCGGTTTTTTTTTTTTTTTTTTGGGGGGGGGGTCTGGAACATACTATTGGCATTTCCTTTCATTTCATTATGAAATGATGATTTGGGATATGAGTCCGTAGAGTTACAAGTGTTGTCAAACTCATTTAAAGGTCCAGATTATAGGACCCTGAAAACTCAAAACCGAGAACCCCTGGTCTAAACGTCACACGCACTTACTTTTGCAGTCTCCTTGGTACATGACCTCCAGGTCAGGGTGTCCCATGCAACGGGCCATGAGCAGGACACACTCGTCCTTGTACGACTTCCCGTCGCTGCCGCACACGGCGTGCCTTCGCCCGATGTTGGAGCAGTCGGGGGCGCACACGCACTGCGGTCTTCCCGTCTTCATCTTGCACACTTTCCCGGCGCCGCACTTCACACCCTCGCATGTCTCTGCAGAAAAAGTGTAAGAAAATGACCTTTACTGTCCTGAAATAGATTTTTTGATTTTACCTTTCCCGCTTCTGCATTTTCTGAGCCCGCAAGCGGTTTTCTTCCATAGACTAGACAACCATGTAAGTTTTACCGTCGCCTGATATTTACAATAACCACATCCCTTTCGGTGAACGGCGACGCGCCTGATGGAATGCGGGCTCGGCGTGTTTTCATAACACGTCCGATGTGAAATGGCTGCACGCGGACGCTGCCTAAGCTCCCGCGGAGGCGGGTGAGGGTGGAAACGGGCGTCGGAGGAGTTCAAATGACTTTCACGGAAATTTTTACGTCCCGGGGGGGGGTGGGGGGGGTGAGGAAGATGGCTGACGTTGCCGGCGCACGGTAGGAAGCGTAATCCGATGCGGCGCGGAGTCCACGCCAAACAGTACAGGTCTATCTCTTCCCAGGACCTCTGAGGAGGACTCTTTTCCCATCAGGTGCTATTTCAGCTTTTCAAAGTCCTCCAAGGACCATATTAACCCCAAGAAGAATATGATACAACGGTTCAACAATTATTTATTGTTATACTGTATATTACCCACGGGTTGAGCTTGTGTTTTTATTAACAGTTCAGTCAGATGTTTTATCAAGTTCTGAACACATACAAAAAAGGCCCTCTTAAAATTACTTTCTTTCTTTCCTGTTATTTTGTCTGTCTAAATAAATCACATATTGTGCATTTCAGTCGGTGGAATCTTTTTAAAATTCATCCACCAAAGCCTGTTTCACATAGCAGCATTAAATTTAAATTTTAAATTGGTAAAAAAAAAAATAGACATGAGCTGCCTGTCTCTTTTGATTGAAGCAGACAATTTCAGTCATTTTTATGTGTTTTATTTTTAAAAAAACAACCTTGCCTAATAGTTTGTCTGATGGATAAGGAAAAAATACGTAATAATAATAATTCTAGCATATATAACAGTGATGAGCTGGCACGGTGGATCAGCTGGTAAAGCATTGGCCTCACAGTTCTGAGGTCTCGGGTTCAACCACGGACTCACCTGTGTGAACTTTGCATGTTCTCCCCGTGCCTGCATGGGTTTTCTCCAGGCACTCCGGTTTCATCCCACATTCCAAAAATGACATGCAACATTAATTGGACACTCTAAATTGTCCCTAAATATAATTGTGAGTGCGGCTGTTTGTCTCCATGTGCCCTGCGATCGGCTGGCAACCAGTTCAGGGTGTACCCTGTCTCCTGCCCGTTGACAGCTGAGATAGGCTCCGGCACTCTCTGCGACCCTTGTGAGGATAGGTGGCAAAAGAAAATGGATGGATAGATAACAGCAATGAACCGACCATCGCATTTTGAGCTTGTTGAGCCAAGCTTTGCACCTGCACAATGGAATGCAATGCAATACGAGCACTCTATCAAAAATATTCCTTAATTTTGGTTGACAAAAGAAAACTCTGTATGACTGTGGTTGTAGAAAATGACTGGATGATATTCAAAAGGTATACATTTCCATATGTTTTATTAAATACAACAATAATCCCTTGGATATCTGTTTGTATCGTAAAGTGCACAGTAAGTCACCTATTGTGTTCATATTAATTCAGCATTTGGTAAGTGTTTTGACTTTTTCAACAGCACAATAGATGTGATGTTCCTATTCTTATAAAACTTTGGATAAAAATAAGAAACCAAACAAGAGATTTTTTTTCCCATATTTTTACCATTTTTTAATTTCTATTTATTTTTTTAATAGCACAATTTGTATTTTGAATTTGGGAGTTATTGTATCAATAATTTAGAGAAGATTTATTTTTTTTAATTCAAATTAACAAATAACTATAGAGGAATTGATGATTTTGCAGTGGTCTTTTAATTTTTTTTTCAGCGCTATACATTTTTGTGCTTTCCATTTTACTGTATATTATTTGATTCTTTATTAAAGTGTACATTGAAATCAGTATTATCTGTAGTAATATATTGAGCGCAGCTTTGACCCTCTTGTGTTCCTATAAGAAGTCAACCAAAATAATGTAATTACCTATAAAATATTAGAAACAGGTCCAACTGTAGTGTGGCTTTACACCAATACAAACTGCAACCCCTACAAACTACAGCCACAGTAATAAGTGCATTGTTAAATTAATAAATACTAAATGGACACTTTTGTGATTTCATTAGACTGTGCAGGTGGACCTAATGTTATAGTCGGTGAACATACAGGGACAATAATGCATGTGTGTTCCACCATAATGTCCCTAATCATTGGCAAGGGACCAGTCAAGGGTGTAACCCACTTCCAACTGAAAGTTAGCTAGGATACCTCCACCTTACTTGTGACCCCTCATGTGGACAATTCCTATAGAAAATGTATAAGTCGATGTTGTCCAATGAATACTATCTCACATGCGACATAATTCAATGAAAACGTAAAACCCAAATGTACATAAATATATTTACCTTTGCAGGGTTTACAGGAGACGATGCCCAGGAAGCCCAGCAGGCTGACCTCGTTCATGGGGAGACTGTTGTTGGACCACGCCGTGTCCAGTCGGCCCCCTGCGCAGCACTCCTCTCTGGTGACCCCTCTCATCAGCACCATGTCGCACCGCTGGCTCTGCTGGAGCCAGCACATCCCCGCTGCAAGAAATAAATTGTAAGTCAAGCAGGTAGATTGATAGTTAGTTATGGAGCAAGAGTGTGAGAGAGAGAGAGAGAGAGAGAGAGAGAGAACCAGAGAGAGAGAGAGAAAGAGAGAAGCTACAAAATTTGATTCCAATCAGGGTGTCATGTTGAGTAAATAAAAACGGGAAATAATGATTTTCAAAAATTCTAGCAGAGAACACGATGAAGGAAAACTTCAGAGAGCCATTATCGGTTAACACAGTTTGCAGCTACATCTAGAAATGCAAGTTAAAGCTCTACCATGCAAAGTTTAAACTATATGTCAACAAAACTCAGAAGCACCACTGGCACCTCTGGCCCCAGGCCCAAATGAGATTAACTGAGGGAAAGTGAGAAAGTGTGCTGTGGTCTGACTAGTACACATTTCAAATTGTTTTGAAAATCATGGATGTCGTATTCTCCAGGCAAACAGGAAATGGACCATCTTGATTTACTGGAAAGTTCAAAAGCCAGCATCTGTGAGGGTATAGAGGTTATTTAGTGCCCATTGCAGGGGTAACTTGCACATCTGTGAAGGAACCATTAATGCTGAAGGGTACATACAGGTTTTTGAGAAACATATATGCTGCCATCCAAGCAAAGTCTTTCATGGACGTCCCTGTTGATGTCAGCAACCCAATGCTATGCTTCATTTTGTATGCATTACAATGGCGTGGCTTCCTAATACGAGTTGGCTACCAGCAGTCCAAACCTGTCCCCAATGAAAATGGGTGGTGCATTGTGAAGTGCAAAATATGAAAACAGATGACTTATATTGATGAACAATTGAAGTTGAACATCTTTTAACATTAAGTTAAACATTTTGAACATATTTAAAAAAAAAAACATCAGTTTGAATACTAGGCTGTATATCTTGTCTTTTTATTGTACTCTTTTAACATAGTTAAGGTTGAAATGATATGACAATCATTGTAATCTGACTGTAAAATGTTTTAGTCATTGTCCTGACTTCATTTTTATGTATACTCTAGATATGTTCATGTGTAAAAGTAGCAAACTAGATGATGTCCGTAGGTAGGTTGGCAGCCAGGAAGTTAGGTAGGTGCTGTAGGCAGGTACGAGGGGAATTAGTGATGTAAATAGAAATTATATAAGTAGGGGGATAGTAAGATAGGTAGATAGATTAAGTAGGAAGGTCGGTACTCTAGGTAGGATGACTTCACACACAGGCACTCAGACTTTGGGTAGGTAGATCTATCCATCCATCCATTTTCTGAGTCACTTCTCCTCACAAGGGACACGGGAGTGCTGGTGCCTATACCAGCTACCATCGGGCAGGAGGCAGGCTACACCCTGAACTGGTTGCCAGCCAAGTGGTGGGCACATGGAGACAGACAACAGTGTCACTCACGAGCACACCTAATGGCAATTTAGGTCTCCAATTAATGCATGCTTGTAGGATGTGGGAGGAAACCTACGCAGGCACAGGGAGAACATGCAAACTCCACACGGGCTTTAGAACTGTGAGTCCAACGCCCCGACCAGTTGCCTCTCTGTGCTGAGGTAGGTAGATCCAGCCATTCATTTTCCGGACTGCGTATCCTCACAAGGGTCCCAGCCAAGGCAGACTAGACCCTAAACTGATTGCCAGCCAGTCACAGGGCAAATAGGTAAGTAGTTGGCTTTGCCAAGTTAGGACAATAGATTCGGTAGGTAGACCAGGAAACTACTTAAGTAGGTTCCAAAGACTGATAAGTCACTGCTGCTGACTATTCTTGCTGTATTTCTTCACATTTGCTTCTGTATATCCACTCTGCATCCTATAGTATAGTAGGCGTCTGTTCATATTTTCCCTCCATTTAAATATTTCTCTTGTTGAAATATATTGTGCTGTAATTGCAATTACCTCAACATAAATGCTTAACATACACTCATGATAAACATGATGTTCATTAATTCACGAAAAGTGAATACATTTACCAAGAAAGTGTGCAACTAATTAATGATCTGCAAAAATGAAAATACTCAAAATACACATGTGACTCATTTGGGTCCACGAGCTTCTGCATATCAACTAAAAAGTTCCCTCAGTGTGCTTCTTTCTTCACAAACAGCTGTTTTTCAAAATAAGCGGGGAAATACACTTATTCATGCAATTATTACCGGTAATCACAAATCCACTTACCGCAGGCAGGGTTCCTCCCTATCTGACCAAAAGTAACAATAACAGCAAACACCACAAAGTTCTTCATCTTGTGCGTTACTTCCAAAAAGAAAATCAGGTCACTTCAGCGGATTGAAGTGATGTTCCTCCGGCTCGAACCTTCTCACACTAACTTGCTGCGGAAGCCACTCTCCCCTTATGTGAATGAATGTGTTGTGGCTAAGTGATGTTGCCGCCCCCCCCCTCCACCCCCAACCCCAACCCCTCTCTACCCTCCTCCTCTGTATAAATATTTAGCCCAGATGGAATTATGCTGCTGGGATGGGCGCTGCTCTCAGCCAGTAATAAGACAAGGGCAGGCACGACACTTTGACGCGGACTCAATTTCCACAGTCGGGAAATGATCCCTCTGAGTGCCAGACGCTCGGCCACTTAAATGAGCTCATAAATGCCATCGTAGACTAATTGCAGCCTTATTAAGTGCTCTGCTGTAGCTTTTGGATTCGTCACTGACATTCAATGAATAAAGTTGTTCGCACAGACTATTTGAAGTGCAACTTGATAGTGGTTAATCACTGAATGTGGATGAAGTCATATCCCAATAAGTCTAGAATTGTTTAAAAAAATAATTTTCCTTTATACAACCACACATGGGATGTAGAATAAAACAAGAAGGGGAGACATTCAACAAAATATGCCATTTAACATTTAGGAATTGCATGCATTTTATGAAGAATATTTCAATTTTCAGGTGCTCCAATTATTACTCGACAGTATGTAACATCCAAATTGTACGGATTACAGATGGTGGCACTGAAGAGACAACAGGAAGTAGAACTGGAGGTGGCAGAAATAAAGATGTTGAGGTTCTCGCTAGGAGTGAGGAGGTTGGATAGGAATAGAAATGAGCTCATTGGAGGGACCGCCAAAACTGGATGTTTTGGAGACAAGGTAAGAGAGAGCAGACTTCGATGGTTTTTGGACATGTCCAGAGACGAGAGAGTGAGTATATTGGGAGAAGGGGGCTGAGGATTGAGCTGCCAGGCAAAAGAGCGAGAGGAAGACCAAAGAGAAGGTTCATGGATGTGGTGAGGGAAGACATGAGGGCACTTGCGGTTAGAGAGGAGGATTCAGGAGATAGGCTAAGATGGAAAAAGATGACACGCTGTGGCGACCCCTAACGGGACAAGACGAAAGGAAAAGAAGAAGAGGGGACGTCCATGTGGAGGAGTTCAAGTATCTTGGGGTCTTGTTCAAGAGTGAGCGAAGAATGGAGCGGGAAATTGACAGACGGATCGGCGCACCGTCTGCAGTGATGTGGACTTTGTATCGGTCCCTTGTGTTTAAAAAGGGAGCTAATTTATCAGTCGATCGACGTTCGTACCCTCACCTATGGGCACGAGCTGTGGGTCGTGACCGAAAAAAACAAGATCTCGGATACAAGCGGCCGAAACAAGTTTCCTATGCAGGGTGTCCGGGCTCTCCCTTGGAGATAGGGTGAGAAGCTCGGTCATCCGGGAGGGGCTCAGTGTCGAGCCGCTGCTCCTCCGCATTGAGAGGAGCCAGATCAGGCGGCTGGGGCATCTGATTCGGATGGCTTCCGGACGCCTCCCTGGTGAGGTGTTCCGGGCACGTCCCACTGGAAAGACACCCCGGGGACGACCCAGGACACACTGGAGAGACTATGTCTCACGGCTGGCTTGGGAACGCCTTGGGATCCCTCCGGAAGAGCTGGAAGAAGTGACTAGGGAAAAGGAAGTCTGTGTATCCCTACTGAAGGTACTTCCCCTGAAACCCGACCCGGAAAAGCAGTACAAAACGGATGGATGTATGGATGAATATGTGACATTATTGTTAATGTTACCATGTAAAATGAAAATCAATCTATGAAATCTGGATCCCGTGGACTTCATTGAATTCTGAGTGTTTTACGCACTTGCTGCCCTCACTTTTGTCTAATCATAATCTGTACCCAAATAAAATGGAAAAAAAAAAACAGATCAGTTTTCATAAATTGGCACAATGATAAAGAAATCTTGGTAAATTTTCATATCAAAGCAACTTTGCTGATGTAGTAAACAGACTAATGTGGACTGCATGACTCAGGTGGATAAGTTATTGTCTACAAGCCAGAAGGTTGTGGGTTTGATCCTGACCTCTTGTGACCATATCGACGTGTCCTTGAATTTTTTTTTTCTTGCTTCTTTTAGGCTGGCACAAGAGACATCAGCAATTGCCACAAACACGGCAGTCCTGAATATTCACAACTTCTGTTGATGTTGTGAGGGATCTTAGGAAAAGGATTCTTTCATCATCTAATTTAGTCATCCTGTGTGAAATGCCAAAGAGACATTTTGAAGGTAAAGGAATGAGATGTTTTTCCAAGTGAAAACAAGTCAATAGTTTTTAAAAGCAAAGAAGTGCAACATTCTCAAATGAATAAGTCAGCACCCAGAGCTCAACCCAATAGAGCATGCCATTTACTAACAGAAGATGGAAGACAAACGTGATAGCACCGAGGCTAACAAGCAGTAAGTAAAGGCCTGGCAAAGCATCTCTTGTGAGAAAAATTCCGAACCATAAATCATTTCCATCCAAGTATTGAAACTGATTGTTCTGTTTACAATAATATCCATTCCTCGGTCCATTTTCTATGCAGTGTGTCCTCACTAGGGCTACAGGTGAGCTGGAGTCCATCCCATCTGATTTCGGGCAAGAGACAGCAGTGTACACTCTGACCTGGTTGGAGTACAATGATATCCTTTGGTCCAAACGCTTTGAAGGTACTGTACAAAAAATGTGTGTTATTTATAAATGGTGGATGTTGTGCTTTTGTAAAAACTCATAGAGTGCCGCTAACACTTCGATCGCAACTTGATCATTTTCCTTCAAACCACTCTGATGGTGGATAAAGACAAATCTAAAATTCTGTTATTGTTCAAATACTAATGGACCCGACTGAACCATTCTTCTTAATGTGGTTTCGCTGATTGAAACCAGAGACTGTCATCTCTCACACGATAACCGGGGGACTTTCTCCACCCAGCAAGTGCCAAGTCTAATTAATATCAAGTGCCTACAATGATCAGACCGTTCCAGTGTTGCCACAGTTTGTTGACAGTCTGCTCGCGTTGTTATCTGATCCAACGGCCGCAGTTGCAATGATTCCTCAACTTGCAGTAAATGAAACCGTGGGAACAAAGGAGAGAGTGAGCGAGGGAGTGAAGGTACTTCGGCTCTTCAAGGCTAAGTGCGAATATCAAAACTGCAAACATTTAGAATTTTTTTTTAAACCAAAATTGATATCGTTCAGATAGCATTTTACCATCAATACTTTATTTTCACAACAATATTCTGAATCTCTAACTGGAAAATGGTCAAAGCTGTAGTGTCTTCGATGCTAATGATTCCTTATTGAATATTGACTACTCCAGCACAAGTATCAGATATGTGAGGGATAAGGTTTTTATTTGTGAAAATGCAATTTTAGAATAAAACTACAATGCCAAACTGCTTGGTGTATGTTTTTGTACACGTTTTGTCTAGCTTGACTGACCCTATTTAACTCCTAGAGAAGTCATTAGCCTCGAAGTTTCCTGCGCTGGGACAAATTGCACAAAGAATTGTCAGCCTCAGCAAACTGTGTTTGTCTATTATAAAAGTCTCATTTATTTATATCGCCCTTGATCATCAAAGAGTCTCAAAGGCCTTCAGTTGGCAAAGATGGTGACAACCCTTGATCAGAACCGCCTGTTGTTGTGACAAGTCAAAAGAAGGCTAGATTACATTTTATGATCAAAATTTTGCATAATGCTGATAATTCCAAAGGTTTCGCATAGTTTTGTTTTTTTGACACTGTGGATACTTTGCTCCACAAATAAATAAAGACAAATTTTATAAAAAAAAAAAATTCAGCTGGCGGCACGGTGGAACAGCTAAAAAACTCATATAGAGAAACAACCATTCCACAGCTATGGATAACTTAAATTGTAGTGTCCAATCTATGGGCTGGGGGGCTTTTGCGGTCTATTTTTGAGCCTGACAATGATGCGGGCAGCGTGGGATCGATTCCCGCTCAGTGATGGTGTTCATATCTGCCCTGCGACTGACTGATGACCAGTTCAGGATGTAGTCCACATTTCACCTGAAGCTGGCTGGTTTAGGCTCCACCTCTCCCGTGACCGTTGTGAGGATATGCGGCTTGGATAATGGCTGGATGGATGGATGGTTCACAATAGCAGCGGGGTGGCGCAACTGTAAAACGTTGGCCTCACAGTTCTGAGGTCCCGTGTCCAATCCCGGACCTGCCTGTATGGGGTTTGCATGTTCTTCCCATTCCTGCGTGGGTTTCCTCCGAGCACTCCGGTTTCCTCCCACATCACAAAAACATGCAACATTACTTGGACACCCTAAGTTGCCCATAGGTGTGATTATGAGTGTGACTGTTGTCTGTCTCTATGTGCCCTACAATTGGCTGGCGACCAGTTCAGGGTGTACCCTGGCTCCAGCACAGCATGTGACCCATGTGAGGATAGGTGGCTCAGAAAATGGATGGATGGATACATTTCATCTTTACTGATACCACTTGCATGTTATGGGAATGACAGTTTGATATTATGTTAAAAAAAGTAGCTTTTATATTTTTTATTTTATTTATTATTTTATTTATTTATTTTATATTTATTTAACTAGAACAGCAAAAGCCACTTTTTGCTTGTAAATTTGTACATATTTTCATCCTTTAATCTGTATTTACAAACATTTGTTACAACGTGCGGTCCCTGTTAAAGTATCTGAAAATAAGGTGTTTACATGCTCCAAGTTGAAGTCACAAGATGAACGGGGGTCCGAGGTTTTACACGGTCACGACATGCGATTTCTTGGTTACAAACCTTCCACAGTGAACTACTTTGCGAAGCAGGGCAAGATTATGTTTATTTTATAATTACGGCCTAGAATATTTTTCAAGTGATGCTTTTACTGTAACTCCAATTTATGCATGGACTACAACACATTTCCACCTACATACAAATTTGCGTTGTGTCGCTGTTGTAGGAATGGAGCGCCATCATAAAACCAACACCCTTATGTATATTTTTTCAAGTGCAGAGCAATTAACCAGGAAACAAAAACACAATTGAATGTATGTTTGTGTCCCAGCAGGAGGCTTGTGTTGTCATATTCTATCCAAAAAACCCGCTCACCTGCTAAATCTGCCTGACCCCACTTTTGAATGTTCTCTTTGATCATATTCTTTCTTTCTTTCTTCCTTGCAAGGTATCACATGTTGTAATATCTCGGTCCTCGTGAAGGATGTCAGTTGCTTTCATTAGGGGAGATCCCCGGGGCCCTCGAAGGAATGCCGCCTGACCTGGGAGGGGAGGAAACGACAAAAAGCCAGCGAGTGAGCCGTGGGTGGCCTGCTTCTTTCACTGGGTCTCGGCCCGTTCGCTCATATGGTTTGCATCACGGCTGCCGAGCCATACAAATGAATACAGCATGGCGGGGAATGGGGAGCGTCCTCAAATGCATGCTCCTTCGCACGTAACGGGGCCCCCTTTCATGTGGCGGGACTCTGTGAGACGGCATGAAAGTGAATAATCACACGATGCACTGTGTCTAACTTGAAACTAGACACACATCTGCATTTTTGACTGACTGGCCAAGTGTGCAGCACTCTGGCGGGGAGGCCAAAAAATATTTGTGGTGGAAGACATCACTGTCATCTAGTGGTGAAAGTTGGCGACCGGAAAAACAGTGGGTGTCATGTCGACATATTTGAGTAAACCATTTTGCATAATCCTGGTTAAAATGACATAGTTGCCTGTATATGTGTAGCATTGTTGATCCATGTAAAATCTTCACATGCACTTCAACTTGTTCTCGCTTGTTCATTTTCTGCATAACAGTATGCATATTATATCCATCCATCCATTTTCTTTGCTGCTTATCCTCACGAGGGTCGCGGGGAGTGCTGGAGTGTATCCCAGCTTTGAACGGGGAGGAGGCGGGGCACACCCTGAAATGATTGCCAGCCAATCGCAGGGCACATAGAGACAAACAGCCGCACTCACAATAACACCTAGGGGCAATTTAGTATCCAATTAATGTTGCATGTTTTTGGGATGTGGAAAGGAAAGCGGAGTGCCCGGAGGAAACCCACGCATGCACGGGGAGAACATGCAAACTCCACATAAACGACATAGTTGCCTTTTAATGTGTAGCATTAGTGATCCATGTAAAATATTCACATGCAGTTCAACTCGTTCTAGCTTGTTCATTATCTGAATAACAGTATGCATACTATAGTGCAGTAGTATTTTATATTTGATTCATACAATGCCACAGACTAATCTTGCTGCGGTTCAATCACATCCATATATATGGTTTTAATTATTCATGTATAGTATTTATTCTGCTTAGAGCCTGATGTCGTGAGTGTGTCCAATTTTGCTACTTTGAAATGAGAATTTCCCCATGGTGAAACAAATACTTATCGTATTATTCTTTCTGACATCTTCCCGATGCACACAGAATATTAATTAGAGCAGGGCTATTGGTTTTGGATTACAATCTCATTTGGGGTAATTAACTACATGCTGCTTCACTATTCCCTCGACCTTCTCTTCTGTTCACATATAGCAAGTTCCATTCCATGTGTTGTTAAATGGCAATTTTTTCTGTCATTGTTTCAAATTTGTATCCTACGTGCTGTTTCCTTTGAGCACATCAGAAAATTCACTCCAAACGCGTCTCTCAACTAGCCGGACCAGATAGAACGATAGAAGGGGCAAGCAGGACGAAGATATTCAACAACAACAAAAAAGACCACAACGGTCAGAAAACTCTCAGCATTGTCACCAAACCAGCACAAAATAACGGTATTTCGTAATTTGAAGAAAAGGGACTGCCTCCTGGAAAATGTGTCAGGGTGGCGTTACTGAATTTTCGAACACACATTCATTTATTTTTTTTTTTAGCTGTTTCCATTAACTCCATGTTTCTTTTAAAAAAAAAAAAAAAACCTCACATTCAGTTGGTCTCCTAAATGATCGGAGTTTAGGTAAAATAATACTTGTTACTAGTCTGTGCCGACAGCTTGTCCTAAATTGACGATTTGCCAGAAAGACACCAGCAAGTCAGTACATTAGCTTAGACAACGTCAACATTGTGCTGAAGCTAGCTAGCTAGCTCACGCTCATACTGTGTAATGACCCCACCCTAATATTAGCAACAGTATTTGTAATATGTCGGGATGTGTTTTCATTATTATTATTGACCTAACTCAACCAATTGGAGGGGTGTCGAAACTGGAAGACCACTGTATTCTCTGAACGTGCTTGCATTCACCAATCCGCACCAGACGAGGACGCCATTTACCTTCCTAATAATCCAGACACAAACTCAGCCAGTATTTTGCAGCGTTTTCATATGATGGGAATTATTCACAAACACCGTTTTAAGTGACCATACGACCTCATTTTCAGATAAAAGGCAATTAAATTAAGAAAAAAAATGTAAAAAACTGTTCCCTAGTCAATTGCATGGCATGGGCATACCTGTCAACTTTTCGGAGCACCAACATCTATAAATAAACTACCAAAAAAAAAAAAAAATCCTTCTTGAGAGCAAAAAAATCCTTATAACATACCGAAGCAAATTATATGTCTAAATAACGGAGGGAAAAAACCACAACGTTTTTCAATGATTTTCATTGTGGAGCTCCATAATGATCATATCTGAAGTTAATGTCTCATTATCAAACTCTATTTAGTGGCATTACTGTGTTCAGAATTGTATTCATGTGTAACTTTCTTCACCAACTCTAAATGCTGACCCTTCGGCTCGAAATTACATCCATTCGTATATGATTTGTGATATACGGCGTACACGTAAGATTCACCACAAAATCCGTATGAACTACGGGTAAACCATACGAGTTGACAAGTATGCATGGGAGGAAGCCGGAGGAATGACACAAGCACAGAGAAAAAACAAACTCCACATGGGAGGTTTGACCCGGGATTCAACCCTCGTACCCATTGGCAGTGAGGCAGATGTTCTAACCACTCGTCCAAGGGTCATGAACGTGGTGTCCGCAGGTATCAGCTCTCGAGGACTTCATTAGTAAAAATCGCTCACCAGTAAATCAGGGGCATTTTCTGATATGAGCGAGATGAGCAGCCAGCCACGGCGGTGCTTCCCAAACGGCGGCACTCAAATCTCACCTGCTAGATTAAAACTAAAACGGCAAATTGTGGTGCACACACTGTATAACATATCCGTACTTCCATTTTCTACACCGCTTATAGAGGTTTATACAGGCTGAACCACTACATCATCCGCCAGTGACCTAATTATAGTCTGTTTTGATTGACAGAGTAACAGTATGATGTTGTGCTACGCTGCGTAAAAATCTCCCTTCATCACAAGGAAAAGCTGTTTCTAATATTACAACCCGCTCTGGAATGAACACATCAGCATCCTGCAGCTCTTCAGCATCGACCTGGTGTCATCTGATTCACGAAACACGTCCCCAGTGAAATACGGGTGAGTCAACGTGATGGGGAATAAATGAAGTTCTCCTTGTGTACGTCACAGCGTAAACAAAGTTAAGAGCGCGCGGGGGGGTTTAAAAGCGGCCGCATCGTGCGTCCACTCAATTTGAGGCTTGTTTTGATTGACGGCCTCCTTCTCTGCCACTTTGACGCAGGCCCCAGCCTCTCCTCTTCCTTCCTGTGGATGCATAGCCCCCCTGGCTCTTCATTAATGGAAAAGGTTAATGTCAGTACACGCTCTACTCATGCAGCTCCCCCCCCCACCCCCCCACACACCACCTCCTTCCTTCCTCTTCACCTTTATCTTGGAAGAGAGAGCACCTCCCCCTCCTCGTTCAGCTCCCCAACGCTTGCCGACGAGGGCAGCACGCCGAGGCAGTCGTGACTGAGGGGAAGTCCCCCCACCGACCCCCCCACCACCACCGCCGCTGCTGCCACATGGCCTCCGGTCGGGCTCCATCTGCATGCTGCTGTATAAACGGATGTTCCACACAGGATTTGGGAACATTTGGAACATCAGTCAGAGCTCAAGAAGTTAAAGATGTAAGCAAAATAAAGGCCAAGTGTGCACTAAAGTCACAATAATAATCTAGCCACCTCATGGGAATATTAAAGCACTTATGAGACCCAAAAAGTATTTGGACACTTCCGTTGCTTTAGCCTTTGGAATAAAACAGGGTGGACTCTCATTTAGGAAGTAAAACTTTGTATGTATAATATGATAAACACCTCACTGTTTTTCATAACTGTATTTGCAGCAGGGCTCAGATCCGACCTCCTGTGACTAGCAAAGAGAAAAAGTGCAAGTAACGGAGCGTGCCCGCCCCCTCCCGCATCCCCACCTTGATCGTTATGTGAAGTCATTGGCAGGCATATTGTTATTGAGCTTAACTCCGTTTTTGTGGTTGCAACCCCCATCAAAAAACATGAGCCAACTTTACAATTCAAATTGATTAGATTTCGCCTGGAAAACCTTCCCTCGATACCTCACCTGACTACGACTGACACGTCTTGCGCGGCCTGATCGAAAGTCATTCGTTTCTGCAAACGCCCCTCCCGTGTCGCTGAATACAACCAAGTTAAAAAGCAAAAATGTCCATAATGACCTCATTTGCTGAAAAAGCGGGCAGGCCATTTCAAATCTAAGCACCAGTTTTCGCCCCTGGACCTTAAAACACTTTTGATTCAATGCCGTCTTAATGTCTTCCAAACGAGTCCCGTTGAGCTTGAAAGAGTTTGGTGCCTGTTCAGGTGAGTAGGAAAGTTGCTCCGGCATTTTTTTTCTGGGTCAGGAACTATAGGATACTCATCGTCCTGCCACAACTCTCATCTCTTCTTGAATAAAGCAAACGCTTCAGGGTCTCGTAGATATGCCGGTCAAAGGGGGAAAAAAAAATAATTTGATAACAGTCCTGGAACCTATCTGACACCTTGTATAATATTAATAAAAAAAAAATCAATATAATTATTGTAATTTCCGGCCTACAGAGCGCACCGGATTATGAGACTCACCCAGTACATTTGTAAAGGAAATACAGTTTGGTACATACATTAGCCGCACGTGTGTAAAAGCCGTAAGTGCCAACATTGAAACCCACAGTGAAACACGAGATATTTACGAAGAAATACGGTACACAGAAAGAGTTTTCAAAGTTTCAATACCTTATCTTAGCTTCACATAGTAACAACACAGTAGCATGAACAGGGCTGGTTAAAAAAAACCATACCAGTTAAAAAAAAAACAGCCACGGCAGCTACACAGTAGCAATAGAGCTGGTAAAAAAAACCCACATACCTAAATCCCTGAGATGCGGCAGTAACACAGCAGAAACATGTTCGCGCGTTGCTAACGCTAGCATGGCGCTAACAGGATCACTTAAGAAAACATACTGATAAAAGTCACTGAGACGCTGCAGTAACACAGCAGCAACACGCTACCACAGTGCTAAAGCCAGCGCAGTGCTAACAGGGAGGGTTAAAAAAAACAACATACCGGTAAAAGGCACTTCCTCGGAACATATATTCCATCAGTCTCACTCTTACCTTTTCCGCTAATTAATGATCTGCAAAAATGAAAATACTAAAAATACACATGTGACTCATTTGGGTCCACGAGCTTGTGCATAAAAAAAATTAGCCACATCACCACATAAGCCACAAAAAAGTCACGGTTTATAGGCCAGAAATTACGATACATCTTTTTTCAAATTACATCTGCCTGTCTGCATGACAAACCGATGCCTTTAGTATTCCCACACAGAATCAAATCCAATTAAGTGTTGTCAAGATAAAAGTCAGCGACTGTGTAGCATTAAAAGTTCTGTGTTTGCACCAGATGACTCACTGCAAACTTGGCGCCATTTGGAGCGAGGGAAAAAATATTATCAGGTGTAAATTCACACAAAGTAAAAGAAGGTCAACAACCACTCTCACAATCACACCTAGGGGCAATTTAGAGTGCCCAATTAATATTGCATGTTTTTGGGATGTGGGAGGAAACCGGAATGCCCGAAAAAAAAAATCCACGCAGGCACGAGGAGAACATGCAAACTCCACACAGGCACTTCCGGGATCGAACCCGGGACCTCAGAACTGTGAGGCCAACACTTCCCAGCTGTTCCACCGTGCCGCCTGTACATAAATAATAATGTAAATTTTTTAACAAAAAAGGTTACACAACTGTAAATACTGTAGTATTTCCATGTTTTATGTGTGCCTTTAGGGGCCATCTGTGGCTTAGTGAGTGACATAAGAAGCTGGACTTGGTTAGCCTGCATGTGAGGGTGTGAGTGTGAGTTGTGGTCTACAGCAGTTCCTCCAAACTGTTTTCATTTTGGTTTTACGTATATGAGCATTTGTCCCCTTTAATAAACAGCTAAAAGGGCATCGGTGGCTGTGCAGGTTCGTGAGAGGGCATTCCAGGATCATAATTTTTTCAGTTCACTCTATTGGCAGTGTACTTGAAAAAGAAAACTGATTTTTACTCTTTTTCATAGAGTAAAAACATGAACTGCAGTACACAAGGTCTTCTGCGCCTCAACTCAACAGGATCCACCGCTTGAACGTAAACCATTTACATGTCCTTGGAAGAAATAGTACAAAACCCACACGGCAATGAGCCACGCGCTGCTTCACCAACACCGAAATCCGCCATCACATGTAGCAGCCGGACAAACAACAAACATGCAAACAAAAATTGTCCGAGTCCACCGTGAAGCGCCCTTCTGATGACACAAGTGCTGATGCTCCAGCTGGCAGCAGTTACCATGGCAACGATGGGCTGAGGCGTAGCTGGGGCTTTTGTTGCGCGAACAATGCCGCTGGATACATACTGCAAATCAATTCACACGCAGGCCGAATATGCTATTTATTTATTTTGCATATATTGCTCTCATTCACAACTTCGCCGCCACTTCGGCTGCGAAATGCGGCGCTTACGGGGATCTTTGCAGTGGATTTCGCATCTCTTCCTATTCAACTTTTCGCCGAAGGTGCCCGAGATCCACCCAAGGTTGACGTGGAAATGAATGCAAACAACCTGCAGCTGAGCCCCACGTTCACTTCCTCGTTTTTCAATCGCTCATCGACAAGGTGATTCACGAGTCCCTGTTCCTTTTCCCGTTTGAATCAATCACTCCGCCAGGGAGCAGTTTCATTCGCACGGAAGCAGGCGGGCGCCACGGGTACCGGGAGACGGAGACCCAAATAAGCCGACTGCTTCATTAATATTTCATTGTATGGATCTTTTGAATTAATTAGGCATCGCGCCCGTCAGTTATTATGAACGCGAGGGGAGGGCCCCATGCCGGAGCCCATGCAGTATTCATCAGTCGCAAATGTACATTTCGCACAAAGAGAACAGCACGTAGCGGGGATTACAATCGTGGAAAAAGGTGTAAGTGGTTTGAAAAGTTGATGCCTGTAAGTTTTTTTGTTGTAAAAATCTATCTATCTACTTACCACCTTTGCAACTACAAGCCTAGCTAGTTGTTAAGTAGGCTTAACCTTTAGCTTTTCCGATACTAGCTACCATTCTACTTGTTGCTAGGTTTTTTTGACGCATGGCTTAGAAACTAGCATTTAATCACAGGCTATCTACGGTACCTATCTATCTACTTACCACCTTTGCAACTACAAGCCTAGCTAGTTGTTCAGTAGCCTTAACCTTTAGCTTTTCCGATACTAGCTACCATTCCACTTGCTAGGTTTCTTTGACACATATCTTAGAAACTAGCATTTAATCAAAGGCTATCTATCTATTTACCACCTTTGCAACTACAAACCTAGCTAGTTGTTCAGTAGCCTTAACCTTTAGCTTTTCCGATACTAGCTACCATTCCACTTGCTAGCTTTCTTTGACACATATCTTAGAAACTAGCATTTAATCAAAGGCTATCTATCTATTTACAACCTTTGCAACTACAAGCCTAGCGAGTTGTTCAGTAGCCTTAAACTTTAGCTTTTCCGATACTAGCTACCATTCCACTTGTTGCAAGGAATCTTTGACGCATAACTTAGAAACTAGCATTTCATCACAGGCTATCTATCTATCTATCTATCTATCTATCTATCTATCTATCTATCTATCTATCTATCTATCTATCTATCTATCTATCTATCTATCTATCTATCTATCTATCTATCTATCTATCTATCTATCTATCTATCTATCAACAAAGTAGCATGTTAACGCCACATAACGAAAATAAGAATTACAACGGACTTTTTTTTAATTTACGTATACTGCTCCTAATAAAGGATTACCCCAAAGTCACTTTCCATCAACGCCCCCCGTGTTTTCTCTGCCTTTGTCTTGCCCCACTGAAGCTGATGGAACACACGTTTTGCTAAAAAAAAAAAAAAAAAAAAAAGCTATTTTAGCATTTTGTGGTGCTTTCAGTCAAATTAGAAAATACTGTATGGATCTCGGTGGCACGGTGGATCCGCTGGAAGTGATGAATCGTGCGGTCTACAAAATATAAAAAAATATATTCCCGATATGGTGGAGCAGCTGGTAAAGCGTTGCACTCACAGTTCTGAGGTCCTGGGTTCAATCCCGGACACGCCTGTGTGACGTTTGCATGTTTTCCCCTTGCCTGCGCGGGTTTTGTTGGGGCACTTCGGTTTTCTCCCACATCCCAAAAACATGCAACATTAACTGGGCAGTCTAAATTGCCCCAAGGTGTGATTGTGAGTGTGACTATTGTCTGTCTCCATGTGCCCTGCAATTGGCTGGCGACCAGTTCAGGGTGTACCCTGCCTCCTGCCCGTTGACAGCTGGGATAGGCTCCAGTACCCCCCGCGACCCTCGTGAGGATAAGCGGCAAAGAAAATAATGGATAGATGGATGGATGGATGGATACACATGTTACTTGAGGCCTGCAAGCCCAAGTAGCGCATGAGTCATTCGCCAAAGAAGTACGTTCAGGTCAGAAGTGTAATTGCCCTTTAAAACACGTTTATGTAAGTGCACGGCGGAGGTGGTGAGGTACAGTAAATCTGGAGCATGAACACGTGGGTTGCTGCTTGCAAAAAAAAAGAAAAGGAAAAAAAGAAAGAAAACTGCAATATCAATTGAATAGAAGAGACAACAAAAGCGGCGGCCAGCGCAAAGGATGGCGATGACGAATGCACAAATGGGGGTCGTTATTTCCCAGAATGCCGGACCCTACCTAAACACTCGCGCCTCCCCCGCGTCACTACACGCAGTCATTTTGAAAAGGACTTCACACACACATGCACACAAAATGCGTCACCGTCTTGTGCGAGTTGACACAAAACAAAAGTTCGACACATTTGCAGTGTCAAAAGGTAGGACAGCAGTTTACCGTCAATTCATAATTGCTCTATTATTCCTCTTGACGATTCCGAATGTCATTGTGCATTCCAAGGGCAATGTTGACAACAAATCATTTTGTTTTTCTAAACTGTGCTGATGTGAGGTGAGGGAAGGGGGGGGGGGTGTTATGTGACTGACTATTCTCTCTTCCTCTACGGCCCACTTGATGTGTTCCAAATGACAAAACTAATGTAGACGCCAAAGGAGCGGATGCCAGCTGTTTCTACATCTTTTGTGTGTGTATGTTTGATGTCTGGTGTGTAGGTGGGGGCGCGTGACAGAAATATAACTGGCATCGTCTCTTTATGAAGTGTTGTTCACGCTCTTTGTCATTTCACTTCAATCCCATCATGGCCGCTTGGGAAAACACATACACACAACAAAAAACACACACATACTTGCTAATAAGCTGTCAGGAAATTTGACATATTTTCTTCGTCTCTCTTGGCAACAGAGCAACCAGAAGGGTCAAACCTTTAATGAAATGTTTTTTATTTCTTTCGTTATTGTGTTATTCTGTTACGTGACTGTGAATCGCACCTGTGTGTGTGTGTGTGTGTGTGTGTGTGTGTGTGTGTGTGTAATCCATTTTGCTTTAGAAATAAGGGAATATTTCACCTTGGAATTGCACCCCATGGCAAAATCACAACAAAAAACGTTTTTAAGATTTTAATGTTTTTTCCCCCATTTTATTTTAACGGTTATAACGTGTAATAAACACACTACTGTTCTCTTATCTTAAAGGAATGATTAAAACACCCGTTACTCATAAAAAAAATGTCATTCAAATATTATAACTAGTTAATCCTGCAATACAAACGAGGTAATTTTGCAAGAATAAAGTTGTGATAATGTAGACAAAAATGTAATCATCTTACAAGGCCAAAGTTGTAATATTACATGAAGGTAATAGTACCATTGTAATAATGCAAGAACAAAGTCATAATTTTAGGAGAATAAAGTCAGAATATTGCAAGAATTAAAATTATCTCATTGGAAAAAAATGTAATGTAAGTCCAAAATTTTGGAAAAAAAAAGGTGATATTGCAAAAAAATAAATAAATAAAGTTAAAAATAGTACAAGGAGAAAGTTGTGTAACTAACAAAGATGGAACTTTAAAAGACAAAGACTGAAAAGTGCTACGCAGTACCCATAAAGTGGTATGCATTATTAAATGGTCATAATACAGTATTTCCAAGAATAAAGTGGTTCATAGTACAAGAAGCAAGTGAAAGAAAGAAAAAAAAATTGTAAAACGGCGACCTTGGCCCTGAGCTCCGCTTTAATGACGTTCTTGCATTTGCCTTGAAACGTTTCCTTTCTTCCATTCGAACAAGAAAACTTTGTCCTCCCACATGTACGGAAACGACTACTCGCGAGTCCGACAAAAGGCTGCAATGGCAGTCTCATCAGAACCATCGATAATCTGCTCCATCTAGCTGCAGTCCGATTCCTGTGACAGGCCCAGAATAATGTGTTCAACACTTTTTCCCCCAATATTAAAGAGGCTTACTTCACACTTTTTACAGGATTACATATTGTACTTTATTTGATCAAACCACATGATGTACAAAAGTCTGCTAGCATAATGCTAACACACGATGCAAAACCTCATTGATGGGCTAGCAAACAAAAGATGCAGCAAGTCACCTAAACCAAAAATATAACAATACTCAGAGGTATCATTTGTCATATGCATAAAATGACTAATATTAATGCAACTTAGCAACACTTTTTTGTGGTTTATGTATGTTTTCAATATACATAAAATGGTGGTGACCGAGGCATGCACACCAAAAGAAGCACAATGTCAATGGGCATGGAAGCATGAAATCACGATGCCCAAACTATTTAATTCTTTACATTCCGTTTAATTGTGTTATTAAAATGTGTTTCAATAAAATACAATGCTGTAGATCAGGAGCGTCCTCAGAGGGCCGTTATGACTGTGAAACCATGAAAATCTTTCGCCTCGTCATATTTAGACGTGAAATTTATGAGCTAGTTTTGGAATTAGAAGTCAAGGTTAATGTGTTTTTAAAGTATTGCTGATGCTTGGGTACACAATAATGTTTGCAATATCTCAACATTATCATTTATGATTGACAATTTGGGTGGCACGGTGGAGCAGCTGGTAAAGCGTTGGCCTCAGAGTTGTGAGATCTTGGGTTCAATCCCAGACCCGCCTGTGTGGCCTTTGCATGTTCTCCTCGTGCCTGCGTGGGTTTCCTCCGCGCACTCTGGTTTCCTCCCATATTCCAAAACTCTCTAAATTGTCCCTAGGTGTGATTGTGGGTGCAGCTGTTTCTCTCGATGTGCCCTGCGATTGGCTGGCAACCAGTTCAGCGCGTACCCCGCCTCCTGCCCGTTGACACCTGGGATAGGCTTCAGCACTCCCGCGACCCTCGTGAGGATAAGCAGTGAAGAAAATGGATGGATGGATATGACAATTTGATATTTTGGTACAGATTTGAATAAAAATCATGCAAGTTCATACTCATAATAGGCATTCATAGGCCACATAAAATCATGAGGCGGGCCAGATCCGGCCCCCCGGCCTTGAGTTTGACATCAATGCTGTAGATTATTATTTTATTTAAAAACAAAATATGTAGTTTTTGTTGCTGGTTTTTTTTGGTTGGGCTGGAACAGATTAATGTCACCTCCACTGATTTGAAACAAGCGTTTTAAGGACCCGGACGGAATTGAACTCCTCGTTCAAGGCACCGCCGTATTTGCAGTATTCATCATTCCATCTTGTTTTATTGCGTTAGCCTCTCTATTCAAGTTCATTTTGCCTCCGCCGAGTGCAACGAACGAGCAGCCAGGAAGCCAGCGCGTGTCCACGCAGGAGCCGATTGAATTAAAGACTGGGGCCTTTCCTTTGTCTGTTCACTCATTTGCTTTTCTGCCACCTCCACCGAAAGGGAAGACGGAAATATTCTCCTTCGTGTCGTGTTACGGAATAACTCCACTGTCATACCGTACAGTTCGATAACAACAGTATACGAGCATTGTGGACTCCACCTCAACATTCATACACAAAAGTTTCTTTTTCTTTTATCATTTTCCCAATTACTTTAAAAAAAAAAAAAAACACTGAGACAGATATTCTTGCAAGAAGAGAGGATATTGCATAAAGCAGACACGGAAATAAGAATCAGAAGCATGTTTATCGACCAAGTGTGTAAAAATACAGAAGGAATTCTTCTCGGGCAGTCGTTGGTGACCTGGTACGACATTCAGAGCAAAGAACAACAAGAACAAAGAATAAGAGACCTTTCTCTTCTTAGGAACTATTCCATATAAGTCGTGCAAGATGTAAAAGGTTCTTCATTTCGAACAGGTAAGAGATAAGTGTGCTTGTACAGAACGCCTTTACCCGTTCGCGGTTCCCGTTATAAACCAGTGCAATGACAATTCTGCCTGACGCTGTCCAACTGTCTTGCGTCGAGACAGTCAAGTTCTTGGGAATTACAGTCTCAGTGGACCTGAAGTGGGAGACGAACATCAACTCCATCCTCAAGACAGCCCAGCAAAGATGTACTTCCTGCGGCTTCTGAGGAAGCACGGCCTGTCACAAGAGCTGCTGAGACAGTGCTACGCAGCGGTCATCCAATCAGTACTGTGTACCTCCATCACAGTCTGGTTTGGGGCCGCCACAAAAAAAGGACAAACTCAGATATTGCAACGGACAATCAACACCGCTGAACGGATTGTCGGCACCACGCTACACACTATTGAGGACTTGCACCCAAAGCAAACTAGGTCCGGAGCATGCAGGATCCTTCCGGATCCTCCACATCCTGGCCACCAGGTCTTCCAGCTTCTTCTGTCGGGAAAGCGCTACAGATCAATGAAAGTCAAAAGTAGCTGTCACGACCCATCGGTGTTGGGGAGGACCCAAATGGAGGACTCCTGAGACGCAGAGGCAGTTCGGGAAAAGTGTTTATTCGTTCCAAGGTCGAGGATAAGCCAGACAGTCAACTGGAGGAGCGGTAACCAGGACGTCAGGCGTAGAGGGCAGATCAGCGGGCAAACAGGGATTGGTACACTGGAGATCAGTCAGAGAGAGCAGCAGTATCAAGGACGTTAAGCTTACGGGTTGGTCGGAGGACAGGCAGAGGTCGATAAACAGGGATTCAGGATCAGGAACAAGGAAGTGCTGGAACAAGGCATGGATGGCAACGATCTGGCAAAGCCAGTCCGTCCGCTGGGTCCAATTTATACTAGGGTTCATTATAGCAGATTAGGCGCAGGTGTGCATCTCGTAATCAACGCAGGTGTGTAGGGGACCTGCACCACCAGGGCTGGGACCGGCAGGACCATGACAGTAGCAGGCATTTAAACAGTTTTTTTCCCCCTCTGGCAAATAGGTCATGAAATTCTTGATCACTGAACCTACAATTTTTCTGCCATGTTAGACACTCACTCACATCCTGGTGGTCCAATCAAGATTAGTATTATCCATCCATTTTCTTTGTTGCTTATCCTCACAAGGGTCACAGGGAGTGCTGGAGCCTATCCCACCTGTCAACAGGCAGGAGGCGGGATACACCCTGAACTGCTTGCCAGCTAATTGCAGGGCAGATGGAGACAAAGCCACACTCACAATCACACCTAGGGACAATTTAGAGGGTCCAATTAATGTTGCATTTTTTTGGGGATGTGGGAGGAAAACATAGTGCCTGGAGAAAACCCATGCAGGCACGGGGTGTCATGATCCTGCCGGTCCTAGCCCTGGCTGTCCAGGTCCCCCGACACACCTGCAGTCATCAGGAGGCGGACACCTGCACCTCATCCGCAGTAATTAACAGTAGTAACTATAGGACCCAGCGGGCGCTCTGGCTTTGCCAGATCGTTGCCATTGATGCCTCGTTCCCGCACTTCCTCAACTCCCGGCGTACCGACCACTGCCTGTCTCCTGACCTACCCCGTAAGCCTGACGTCATTATCACTGCTGCTCCCGTGGACTGCCAGCCTGGTTACCGATCCTGGACTGAATAAACATATTTCCCGAACTGCCTCCACGTTTCCCGAGTCGTGCACTTGGGTCCAACTCCGTGTGCTGGTCATGACACGGGGAGAACATGCAAACTCCACACAGGCGGGGCCAGGATCGAACCCGGGTCCTCAGAACTGTGAGTGCAACGCTTTACCAGCTGCTCCACCATATCGGGAATATATTTTTTTATATTTTGTAGACCGCACGATTCATCACTTTAAACTGCTCCCTTTGCACGATTTTAATTGCACTGGTCTGTAACGGGAACCACAAACGAGATCTCATCTATTAATCTATTCATCCATCCATCCATAGACGCTTGCTGTATACATCAATGCAACTACGTCAATACACAAAACCATCTGTGCCGTACTTGGCAGTCCCGTTATCCATCCTCAAAGGCCTACTCTCACGTATCAATGTGTACGTATCGATTCCATTGACCGTGCATGCATCTGTCCATCCATCCATTCATCCGTCTGTCAATCCCGTCATCTACCAGCCAGCCTCGCTGCCACGGACGCATCCATCCGTCCACGTACCCAGATGCAGTCCGGCTAACTGTGTACACACGGAGCCGTTTACCCGTGCATCCAACTACCTCCTCATTCATTCATTCAAAACTCCATTTTATTTTCAAAGGAACGTGTCATATTCAAAACCAGAGACACATTTGACATGGAGCAAATAAAAGTACCGTTTGCGACTGCGTAGCCTTTAAAGCAAACGTTTCGGTGCGCTTGCAAACGTTCCAGTTTCAGAGTCATGGAAATGAATGTGCGAGGAGGGAGCATAAGAATTCCTCAAGCAATAAAAAGTTATAATGAAGAAGGTGGGAGGCCAGACTTTGTCCAGCGCGGCTTTTACTTATCAAGGCCGTTTGGGCTCAACACCCACGCGCGGCATTTCAATACACAATGCCTTTCATAGGACTATCTCTGCTGATACTTGATTATTTTTTTTTTGGTACCGTGACACCTACGCGCCCACTCTAACCTCAGTGACCCTTTTCCACAACGGTTTACGGAAACGCTACATCACGACAACCCCCGTCGGTCGTCTCCCTGCCAAACCGGCCTGAAATCTCACATGAGAAGGAGTGCGTGTCTCGAGGTTGTCATAGCAACAGCGTGAGTCATTCTGCTGCAGTCAGCTTAAAGGCACACTCGCGGCAACCGGTGTTTCACTTCGCCGTTTTATTTCCGTTTCGCCCACCGGCCCGTCGCTATCCGTGCGGCGAGATGCCAAAACGGTGTAAATTGATCGGGCACGGCTCCTGTTTACACAGGCAGGGCGATCATCAGGCTCTCGCTTTGATTGCGTATTTATAGACGCCGCTAATCAGCAAACCTGCAGCTGAGACCCCCGGGCTGCGAGGGAGGGCCGGTGATGAAGTGGGCGAAGAGAGAAAGAGGCACCCAATTGTTACCAGGAACTCTTGTGAGCGCTGATGAACGGAGCTTTATTTGCTAAAAGCGTATTCCTCTCGATTGGCATTGTACTCTATTCTCTAAAGGGTCCAATTAATGATGCATTCACTGGAAAGAAGGAAATCGGAACTCGCAATGGAAGCTAGCCAAATCGAGTCACACAAAGATGGTGAGTGATCGCGAGATACGAAATATAGTGCTCGCCCCTATCTGGGTAGTGGGTAAACTGGAGCCTATCCCAGCTGACTTTGACTGGTCGCCAACCAATCACAAGGCATACAAGGACAAAAACACATTCAAACACAAATATGGACAGCTTGCAATCTCTAATTAAATTAGCATTCTTGTTTTGAGAATGTGGGACGAATCGGGAGAGAGAATGCAAAGCAGAGCAAAATTATTTGTATATAACGCATTTCATACACGAGGTAACTCAATGTGCTTTACATGATTAAAGGCATTTGAAAACAGAGATAAAACATTTAAAATGAAGAAAGAAGAGTTTTCAACCTGGATTTAAAAACAATCCCGCTTAGGGCTGACCTCACCTCTGTTGGCAACTTATTCCATTTGAGTGCATCATAATAGCTAAATGCTACTTCACCACGTTTGCTTTGCACTCTGCGCAGCACAATTTGACCTGAGTCAGTCGATCTCAGAGCTCTACTGGGTTTGTTTTCCGTAAGCATTTCTGTCATGTGGTCACAAAATCATTTCGTGATTTACAGACCAGTAGCAAAACATTAAAATCTCGTCTAAAGCTGACTGGAAGCCAGTGCAAGGACTGTAGGATTGGAGCTATATGCTGTGACCGCTTTGTTTTGGTCAGAACACGAGCTGCAGCATTTTGAATGAACTGCAGCTGTTTAATACTCTTTCTGGGAGTCCAATCAGAAGACCATTACAGTAGTCAAGTCTACTTGAGATAAAAGCATGGGTGAGCTTTTCCTGGTCTGCTTGACACGTACAAAACTTCACTCTAGAAATTTTCTTCAGATGGTAGAAGGCAGTTTTTGTCAGGTCAGAATCAATCAGAAAACCAAGGATTTGGACTTGGGCTTTGGTTTTTAAAGATAGAGAGTCCAGGTGTTTACTAACAGCAATTCTCTTTATTTTAATTGCCAAAAACAATTGTCTCAGTTTTGTTGTGATTTAGTTAAAGAAAACTTTGGCCCATCCAGTCATTTATCTGATTTAGACAGTAGCACAATACCTCAATTGAAGGTTGTAGTCATCTGGAGACAAAGTCCACACAGGAAAGCCAGAGAAGAAGTTTGAACCCTGATCCTCAGAAACATACTATATTGTCCTACCCCAGAACTGTCATGACCAGAACACGGGGTTGGACCCAAATGCACGACTCGGGAGATGTCGAAGCAGTTCGGGAAATGTTTTCATTCAGTCCGGCAGGCAACGGGAGCAGCAGTAACAAGGACGTCAGGCGTGAGAGGCAGGTCAGTGTGCAGGCAAGAGTCGGTACACGGGAGATAAGCAACGGAATCACAAGAGTGCGTGTGCAAGGCATGAGGCAATGATCTGGCAAAGGCCAGATCATTGCAGAGGAGTCCTATTTGTATCTCTCCTATTTACGGGGAACGAGGCGCAGGTGTGCGCCTCACTGATTGCTGCAGGTGCGTGGCATGTCGGGGACCGGCACAGCCAGGACAGGAACCGGAAGGATCGTGACAAGAACAGGTTGTGCATATTGATATCAGGCATGAATCATAAATACTGCAGTAGTGTTACCGGCCTTTGCCAGATCATTGCAGAGGAGTCCTATTTGTATCTCTCCTATTTACGGGGAACGAGGCGCAGGTGTGCGCCTCAATGATTGCTGCAGGTGCGTGGCATGTCGGGGACCGGCACAGCCAGGACAGGAACCGGAAGGATCGTGACAAGAACAGGTTGTGCATATTGATATCAGGCATGAATCATAAATACTGCAGTAGTGTTACCGGCCTTGCCAGATCATTGCAGAGGAGTCCTATTTGTATCTCTCCTATTTACGGGGAACGAGGCGCAGGTGTGCGCCTCAATGATTGCTGCAGGTGCGTGGCATGTCGGGGACCGGCACAGCCAGGACAGGAACCGGAAGGATCATGACAAGAACAGGTTGTGCATATTGATGTCAGGCATGAATCATAAATACTGCAGTAGTGTTACCGTATTAACTTGCACTGGCAGTGTAGCGGTACATGCCGTTGCCTTTTGCACATGCACAGGTTTGATTCCCGTTCGAAGCCAAACAAATCATGTGAGAGACTTGCTGTTGTGACCCCTGACAAAGAAAAGCTTGCAACGCATCTTTTTTTGCTCAAATAGTGACGCCTACTCAAATGGTTCAAGTGAGTGTCATCCAGTTCAAGGAGAACGAAAGTAGAGATGTCAAAAGTTACTTTTTATTTTTATTGAAAAAAAAAATACATTTGTTCTTTTACGGAGGGAACCATGTTAGGTATTTTCATTCTTGTGAGAATAAGAATTTGTGAGATTGTTATGTACATATGCCGGTTCTGGCTTATTTAGGGTCTTTATTTAACTAAGATAACATTATAACATGTAGTCACTGATGATGTAGTGGTATACAAGCCTGACTGTGGGGCAGGGAGCGTGGGATCGATTCCTGCTCAGTGATGGTGTCGATATCTGCGACAGACTGGTGACCAGTTCAGCGTGTAGTCTGCCTTTCGCCTGAAACTAGCGAGGACCCTTCTGAGGATAAGCAGTTTGGATAATGGACATTACAACATTAGTAAAAAATGATTGCCATGGCAGTTGTTTTTACATTACTGTGAAACCCTAAGAGTTGTCTTCTATGTTAAATCCTTGCAAAAAAGAATCTGAATAGCAAGCTAACAGGGTCCGCATCCTGATCACAAATATACACTTTTGAATTTACTCAGAAGAGATCATATGAGGTGGCATTGTGGCGCAGTTGGAAAGCGTTGCCCTCACCGTTCTGAAGACTTGGGTTCGATACCAGCGCTCCCTGTGTGGAGTTTGCATATTCTCCCTGTTCCTCTGTTGGTTGTCTCCAGGGACTCATTCATCCATTTTCTTTGCCGATCATCCTCACGTGGGTCGCGGGGAGTGCTGGAGCCTATCCCAGGTGCCAACGGGCAGGAGGCGGGGTAGACCCTGAACTGGTTGTCAGCCAATCGCAAGGCACATAGAAACAAACAGTTGCCCTCACAATCACACCTAGGGGCAATTTAGAGTGTCCAATTAATGTCTGCATGTTTTTGGGATGTGGAAGGAAACCGGAGTGCCTGGAGAAAACCTACGCAGGCACGGGGAGAACATGCAAACTCTACACAGGTGGGGCCGGGATCGTACCCCAGGTTCTCAGGACTGTGAGGCCAAGGCATTACCAGCTGATCCATTGTGCCACCTCCCAAAAACATGCAACATTAATTGAACACTCTAAATTGCCCCGAGGTGTGATTGTGAAGGCGACTGTCTCTATGTGCCCTGCGACTGCCTGGCAACCAGTTTAGGGTGTAGCCCGCCTCCTGCCCGTTGACAACTGAGATAGGCTCTAGCATTCCTGCGACACTTGTGAGGATAAGCGGCTCAGGAAATGGATGGATAGTGATCGCATGTTAGTTAAATCCAGCAAAGAACCACACGGAAGTGTAATGACTTTAAAATCTGATCACATTTAGGAGCCCGCTCCGTTTTAAATTTCTATTAGAAAATCTCGACGGTGCTCCCACGTTGTCCAATTGTGCGACAAGGTCTGGTTCATACTGACAACTTTCCAAGAGATGGACAGCGCTGCGCACAAAAGTGATACCGCCTGTTGACCAAGACTCTAAGAAGAGAATAAATGAGCCTTTGGAAATATGACAACACAACGTAGTACAAGCTAACAAGCTCGGTACAAGTTGACAGTTTGTGACATAAAGCCATCGCATCACACCAGGGTTTAATTAACTCGTAGCTACGTGGAGGCGTGTGACTGTCAGGCCGTCGAAGTTGACACGCGGTAAATTGGACCGGAACGTTTCTGTTTCCAGGAAAGACGGAGAAAGATGGAGAGGAAGGACTGGAAAGAGAGCTTGCGGGGGAAGGGGCGGGAAAAATATGTGGGTGGGAAGCAAGGGAAAGAGGCGACGTAAGCAGCTATTGAGGCTATTTCTCCACCTTCTTCTATTACTATGGATGCAATTTTTATTTCTGTATAAAGTCCAAAGATAATATTTAGCTATCACACACACAAAAAAAAACAAAAGCTTTCGGATACACTAAAAAAGGAAACCGTCACTCACACTAAAAAGGTTTCACACTGAGAAAAATTCACACAACAAAAAACGTCCCACTCACACTAAAAGAGCTCTCATTCACAACAATAAACAAACAAAAAAACAAAAAATCTCACACTCCTCCAAAAAACTCTCACACATAAGAAAAAAAATGTATCACATGCAACAAAAAAATCTCATACGCACAAAAAGTCAAAATTTTTCTGTGAAAGGAAGCTCAAATGGCGGAACGGTGACTCAGCTGGAAAGTGTTGGCCTTACAGTTCTGAGGACCCGTGTTCAATCCCGGCCTTCCCTGTGTGGAGTTTGCATGTTCTCCCCGTGCCAGCATGGGTTTCCTCCGGGCACTTCGGTTTCCTCCCACATCCCAAAAACATCCAACATTATTAATTGGGCACTCTAAATTGCCCCTAGGTGTGATCGTGAGTGCGTCGGTTTGTCTCGATGTGCCCTGCGATTGGCTGGCGTCAAGTTCAAGGGTGTACCCCGCCTCCTGCCCGTTGACAGCTGCTATAGGCTCCAGCACTCCTGCGACCCGAGTGAGGATAAGCGGCTAAGAAAATGGATGGATGAGCGGAGGCTCAAACTGAAAGTGGAGCCCATTTCAAATCTCACGTATTTCATCTGAAATATGCCATTGTGCTTCGTCTCCTCAACCACTCGTTACTGTGCCTCCGTCTCTGATTGTCCCGAGCCGTAGTGAAACTTTAACAAGCAGCGCTTAGTAAACCGTGTCACACTGGCTTCTTCACACCATTAATCACAAGGGGCACCGAGGATTTACTTCAGACAAAAGGCTTTTGTGTTTTAGAAGTTGAGAAATACGTTTAAGCCTGGATCAGACGACAATAAAAGAAAAATTTGCTCTATCAAGATTGCACTATGAAAATGTGGCCAGATCTCGGTCACCGCACGACACCTATTCCGATATCACCATATCTCGTCTGTAACGATCACTGAGGTTTACATTGTCAAATCAATCACTATGGCTGGGTTGCACGTGACGTCACGCTTGTTCATCCGGGTACTTGACCGCCATTGTTGCAGACAAGCAGTCGGCTGTCCGTCGTCATCGTGCCGGATTTTTGTTGCGTCCACGGATGTGGAAATCGCGGAAACAGAGACATTGGGAAGCGATTTTTCCGTCTTCCATAGATTAGATTGCATGAAGGAGAAGATACAATGGAGTTATGGAAAAGACGGCAATAAAAGTGGCTTGCAAATATACGACGTGCAGATCCGAACGAAGCTCGAGTACACAAGGTAAATGGTCATTTGAAAGTGTCTTCTGATAATTTTGTGTATTTCTAGTGTCCGGATATTGTACTTCTGGGAAGTCTTTCAGATCCTTTGAAAGTACGTCGTTGTGGATATCGTGACAGAGTTTGATGTTCTGTACATATTTAGCTTTGGCGACATCATTGAGTGAATTAAAGTAGCCAGGAAACATCCGCCGCTCGCCGCTTACACGTGGGTCTGTGGACGTTGCCAAGGTGATGTCATCTGCGGCGCCTAGCTTGTCTGTAGAAATGGCGGCGATTATCACGTGATTGGAACCCAAGGATTGGGGAAGTTTGCCCAGAAATGGTGTCATCTTTCACCTCAACCAAATGCAAACATTACCATGGCTACAACAAGTTGCTGTCGAACAATGGATCGCTGTGGTGAAAATTATAATAGTAATAATAATTTCAAAAAAACGGTGTCACCGGGTGCTCAGAAGATGACGTTTTGTCCCTGCAAGGATTGTTTGAGGTATGTTCATGTATTTTTAATACAATACGGGTCAGATGGAGACAACAAAACATGATGTCGCCTAGCAAGCTAGTGCTAGCAATAACCGTTGTATGTAAACATGCTGGCGCTCCGTCAAATCATGCTCTAAAACCTCGGTAAACATTAGTTTGTGCTGGTGAGTTAATGTTGAAAATGGCGGACAAATATGTTGACAACAACAAGGATGGGAGCAAATGTGCAGGATAGAACACAGTACACAATTCTATTGGTTGACGTCGATGTCCCAATGCGAGATGTTCTGATGTTACTTCGTTCCAGATAAAATACAGATGGACGGATGTTTTTTTTTTTTTTTTTTTTTTTTAGTAAGGGGGTGAAAAGGTGAGAATTCAAATATTTCAGTGCGTCCAATGGATAGTGAGGAGGAAGTCGGTGAGTCATTTTTCGCACATTCAAAAGAGCTGCTCTTCAGAAAAGGCGATATCTTGTGGGGGTTACGGCGAAATCGAGTGGGCGAGTGGAGAGGGAGCAGAGATGGAGGGCGGCGGGTTCCCTCACAACGTCTCTCGGGAGAGGCGAGCTATTGCAAGACGGAGGGCGAAGAGGAATGCGTGTTCATTTGGGTGTGTGTTTTTGTGCAGCAGCTTGAAACGTGCAGCGCGTGGGCGGCTGGGAGGAGAAACGACGTTAAAAAAAAAAAAAAAAGCTGGGAACGCCGCAATTATCCGAAGCTTTCCAGATGGGAAGCGTAACACATGAATGGAGTTGCCGGAAATAATGATCGCATTATGTGACGCAAGACTCATCTTAGCATTAGGAACACCCTGCTGAGACACACACCATAGCTTTACCTCACATTATTCATCATGCTAATTTACTCTTCTTCCTTTTTTTCAATTAAATGCTGATTCACTAGCGTGAGTCTGCAGCTTTTTTATAGAGCTAAATTCCCCTTCTTACTAAGCATGTCTGTCTGCCATTGTTCGGAAGTAACTAATTACATGTAACAAGATTACAAATTTGATGTGATGTCATGGTAATCTAGTACATGACTGGGAGAGTATTGGAAATGTCCATGATTGCAAATTTAGCTACATTTGAAAAAAAGCTTCTATCTATCCATCACGAACAAACGGTTCACGGCGGACCCAAATGGAGGACTCCAAGACGAGGATGTGATGTTCATTGGGTTTTATTATAAATTAAATTTGTAGATGCCAACACAGTCCAAGGAGGCAGGATCTATCTATCTATCTATCTATCTATCTATCTATCTATCTATCTATCTATCTATCTATCTATCTATCTATCTATCTATCTATCTATCTATCTATCTATCTATCTATCTATCTATCTATCTATCTATCTATCTATCTATCTATCTATCTATCTATCTATCTATCTATCTATCTATCTATCTATCTATCTATTTACCACCTTTGCAACTACAAGCCTAGCTAGCTCTTCAGTAGCCGTAGCCATTAGCTTTTCCTATACTAGCTATCATTCCACTTGTTGCTAGGTTTCTTTGACGCATAGCTTAGAAACTAGCATGTAATCACAGGCTATTTTATTACATGTTTGCTAACTATGGATGTGGCTATCTAGCTTTGAGCAGTTTTGTGCTGTTACTATAACACTTTTGCTTGATAGCATTAATGTTTGCGTTACGTAAAAACGAACTTCTTTCTGTGCACCGAACTAGCTATAAATATGTGCATTCTTGTTCTGGCGAAGTCTTCACCCAACTACTCAACAAAATTTAATTTGAGTCTTCACCCAACTACTCAACAAAATTTAATTTGTTTAATTTCTGGCCAAGGGTGTAAAGATCGCTTACTTTCAAGAGTTCAATTTTAAACAGCATACCTGATAATGACAAAACAACAACAAAAAAGGCAAGATGGCTAACTATCCAAGCTAGCATAATTTGTTGCTCAATAAACATCTCAGGGTTGATTATTTTAGTGCAGGTGTGACTTACATTCAGTCCAAACAACCAACCAATCTAAGCAGGCCAAGTGTGTAAATTCAATAAAAAAAGCTATATTAGAGCAATGTGAAAATCGTCCTTTTCTGATGAGAAGGCGATCTGAAACTCTCCCGGTGATGCTCTGTTGAATTCAATAATATAATTGATCGTTTTTTTTGTGTACACCCTGCTAAAAAAATTAATAATAATAATAATAATTTGTACAGAACAACTTGTTTTATAGAACTTTGACTCTGATTTTCTATATCATTTCTATCTATTCTATTCTATCTTCTAGAACAATAGAATTTCTATAGAACTTGGGTCCTAAAGTTTCTTTCTTTCTTTAGAAATGTTCTATAGAAAATTTTCATCAGGGTAATTTAGAGATTTTAAAGCTTTTAAAATATTGTATTAGTTATATACTGTATTTTTTGTGATTTTGTTTTTCATTCATGAAGCAGACATGGTTAAAAAAAAATATACTCAGTGTATAGGGCACTCTGTAGATTCATAATAACAGATTGGGTCCATATTGTCCTGCATGTTGTCAGTTTTCATCTTTACCTGTTTTACATTATTTCCATGTGTGACCTTGATTAAAATTGCATAACTAACAGAATGCCTCACATTTTGCTCAAACTGTGCCGATACTCCTTTTTTTCTTAATCATGTGTGGTACCAGGCCAGCAACGTCTGCCGGAGAAAAATTCCTTGTGTATTTTTATACATACTTGGCCAATAAAATTTCTGAACTGTTCTATTTTGTGAATGAATTAGACAAAAAGAAAAAAGAAAGAAAGGAAGAAAAATAAATCACTTTGAGCCAGAGCAAATGGGAATAAAAATACATTGAATCAGTTTCCTTAGCAAAGAAAACATTTGTGATCTGTTAACATGGTTTGACCCTTCAAGCAAAAAGAAGCGACTTGATTTTGTTCAATTCCTTTATTCACAGATAAGAAGGGAAAAAACATTGTATCTATGTGATTTGGTCCCTCCAGGCACGATAGATTTTCATAAATAAAAATGAAATTATTTCGAAAGCGGTTTCCTTTTTGAGAAAATGAGCAGTTAACTAACAAATGAGGAAACACTTTCATTGACATTAGGGGTGGCACTCCGGCATGACGTATACTTACAAGGTATGCAGTTATTAACGTGGAAATTTTTGTACAGTGAGAGATTATATAATTTGGACTACAATGTTACATCTCACGCTTTACGATTCTGTGCCAAATTTAAGTGATTAAAAAAATTCCAAAAAATAGCAACGGAAGCCTCAAAATTATGATAAATCAAGAAATTGTTTGCTGTGATCTGCGAAAATACAACTACTTAAAGCATCTGATCGTTGGGCTAGATCATCTCGGGCCTTTCAGCACGACAACAAGAAGCGCTAGCCTCCAGCTATCGAGGTTTTGTTTGCTAATTGTAATAATGACACTGAGCTGTTCTGTAAATTGTACCATCCATTGAAGATCCATTTTCAGGGTGTAAGTAAAGTCAGATTGTTAACGCTTTGATTTAGTGGTAGTTATGTGCCTGGTAATATTAACTATAAGTAACTAACTAGCAGTAGCGGCACTGTAGGTGATTAGCTTTTCTCAGTTTTTTTTTTTTTAACTTTTACTGAATATTGGTAAATATCCCGTCATACTTAGGAATGTTACAATGTTTTTTAAAAGATTGCCTGTACACTACAGGCTCTATTAACTTGGAATGAAATTAATTCACTTAATGTAAAAAGTTTCTTTTGGCTTGTCCCGTTAGGGATCACCACAACGTGACATCTCAGATGAACTCATATTTGCTTGTCACAGTTTTTACACCGCATGCCCTTCCTGACGCAACTCTCTCGGGGAGTGGAGGCCCCAGTGGGATACAAACACATGACTCTTGGTTTAACAAACAAATGCTCTAACCACTGACCTGTGGGGCCTCCAAATTAATTCACTTAACGTGTTTCTTCCTTTTCTTTTTCTCTTGGAAATCAAACCGTCAGTGAACAGAGTGCTAGGATACGCTCCAGCACTCATGTGACCCTTGTGAGGATAAGCGGCTTGGAAAATGGAATGTGCGGGGGGGAAAAAAAGGTTTCAACTTCGGAGTTTCCACTCTATATAGATTTGTGGGCGAACATTATTTTTAGTGCAGTGTTTCACATCCTAGGAATTGAATTTGATTTAGCGCTTGATTGTCATTACAGTTCCAACTACGTTTTAGTATCTATCAGTGATGAAAGTCCTCCGGATTTTCAAATGTTCATGAAAATCCCTCCGGAATATTGAAGAAAAATTGCCTAAAATTAATCCGGATTATAATTGACAACATTGAACGAACACGCGTTTGAGTTTGTTGTTTTGCTCTCACGAGCGTAGCCACGTTGAGGCACTAACACTAGTAACAGTAACGCATACCTCGCAGATTTCGAAATTTCGGCGAGAACGGAAGCCACAAAGGAACACGTTCAAGATTTTTTTTTGTCCGATTACATTAGAAAGGTCGACAAACCCGGTAAGTCAGTTAAATATAAAAATATTAGAGGCAACTCATTATACTATGAGTATTGCCAGATCTATATCTAAAATAGTAAGCAATCTGGTTGAGTGTCTCAGTACAACGCGACGTAAAAAGTTTGAGACCTAAACGTTAATAGTAATTACTACAGATGTTTTGCTGTACAGTGTAGAAATTCGAGGATATATTTTTGTGTATATTCTATATCTATACTATAATATGTGTAATGTGGAGAAAAGGGCAATTTTTGATGTATTTTTACTGAATAGTTCACTTCATTCATTTGTTTTGAGATAAGATGACATATTTTAAGTATATTTTAATGACAAATATGATTTTGTGCTATCCAGTGATAGGAGGATGGGGGTGCGGGGGGGCAAAAAAATCTGGGTTTGTCCCTTGGGGAACTTCTGCCCAATTTTTTTTTCTTTTTTTGGTCAGGACTTGGAAATTTCACTTTCAATTTTTGTCAGAATTTTGTTCACAAATATCGCCAGAATCCATTTTTTTCCCCCAAAATTTAGCAGGACTTCACATTCAGTACTCGCATTTGTATTTTCAGGAATTTTCAGGACTTTAATCTCTGATCTATAAAAATTTATCTATAATACAATCACTATTCCTAGTATTGTAGTCGCAGTTATCCTTCCTCAATGATTAGTGGCTTTTGAATCTGTTGGGTAGTTATTGCAGTCACAGATGAATTATCACTTCAAAGCGCTGTTCCAGTTCCATCTTCCGATTACTCATGAGAAATGTGTTCGAGAACACGTGTTGGGTGACGCTGCACATTCTCAAGATGAGAATGTGCGTCTGTTATCGCTAACACGATAAGATTAGAAGGGGGGGGGGTGGATATAAAGAAGAAACCATTGCGCCGGCTCCTTATTTGAAATCACTTCCTTCCATCAGCACCATTGTTCCACTAATGAGCCTCCGAGTCCACTCAGCCTCGAGAGGAGCGAGATCTAATCTGGGACGCCTGGAAAAGGAGCATCTTCCTCGCCGCTGAGCCCAATCAAAGAGAGAGACGAGGCTCATTTATTTCCTCTCCGGAGGAGGTCAAGTGATTGCTTTGGCTTGTTTGTACGTCTCATAAACGGGATTGTGACATGTGTTACGCAGAAGAATTATTGTAAATCCTCACCACCGTCAAAGAAAAACAGTCTAAATTTTATTTTTTCCTTCAGGTTTCTGGAAAATTTCACAAAGACGCAACTTGAGAATGACAGAAAACATTGTAATGTCCATGCCAGGCCAGTAGTTGGTGATAATAGATGCGTGTGTGCCAAAAGCTATTCCCACTGAGTCGTTTCCAAATTTTTTTTTAGAATATTAATGGCAACTCAGTAAATGTACACTTTGCTGGGAGATCCTTATAAATGTAAATCAAACAAAAATGGCGCTCCACCAATTTTGTCACTTCAAGGCCACCATACGTGAGCTGTAAATAATGTTAAATGGGAATTGTTTTTCCTCTCATTTGGGATTTTATGCTCTGTCAGAATTTTGCAACCAGACATTCGTAATCCCATGTCCAGGTTTTACACAACCATTTTGACACCCGGTTAAAATGTTTTGAATCATCAACGATTATTAGGTCAGCATTTACGACTTTATTACACAACAGTAATAAAGATGTTGCCATCTGACTGGCTGTCAACCAGTCCGGCATGTTTCTTGCCTATAACCCACAGTCCGTTTCGAGTGACTTCATCCAACCCCAGTGAGAAGTCGAATTAAACTGTATTCTTTGAGAATGAAGTCATAATCTTGCGAGTATAACGTTCTAATCTCAGTAAAGTCATAATATTAACCGCAATAATATGCATCATTGAATTTCACCTTTTTGTTCCTTTTCAAGGGCAGCGCAGTAGCCGCGATTTGAGTGCATTCACCTTGCAGCCGACAGGTCCAGAATCAAATATTATAATTAATATATCTATCCTGTGTAGAGTTTGCATGTTGCTACCGTAATTTCCGGCCTATAAGGCAAGGCCTTTTTCACACCCTTTCAACCCTCCGGTTTATGCGGTGACGTGGCTAATTTGTGCATTTTTTTCTGACGGCCGCAAGGGGGCACTCGAGCGGAAAAGGTAAGAGTGAGAACGGTGGAATATATGTGCTGAGGAAGTGACTTTTACCGGCCAGGCCCTGTTAGCGCTATGCTAGCGTATCACTCCCGTGTCTCAGTGATTTTTACTGGTATGTTTTTTTTTAACCGGCCCTGTTAGCGCAGCGCTAGCGTCAACATTAGCGCAAGCGTTAAACTCTGTGTACCGTCTTTGTTTGTAAATATCTCGTGTTTCAATGTGGGCACCTGCGGCTTTTACACAGCTGTGGGTTATGTACAGTATATTTCCGTTACAAATGTTCTGGGTGAGGCTTATAACCAGGTGCACTCTGTAAGTCGGGAATTACGGTATATTCTTAGGTAAATGTTCATAGGTGTGAACGGTTGTTTTCCTAAATGTCAGCTGTGATGTCTGACGACCAGTTTGGGGTGGACCCTGGCTCTCACCCATATACACCCGGGATAAACTTCAGATGACCTGCAACCCGAGTGAGCCCAAGTGACGTAAACATAAATGGACGGACAGTTTACTTTCACACCCATAATCCATCCATCCATTCATCCATCCATTTTCTTAACCACTTATCCTCACAAGGGTCGCAGAGAGTGCTGGGGGCTATCCCAACTGTCAACGGGCAGGAGGTAGAGTACACACTGAACTGGTTGCCAGCCAATCAAAGGGCACATAGAGACAGACAGATTCACTCACAATCACACCTCGGGGCAATTGAGAATGTCCAATTAATGTCACATGTTTTTGGGAGGTGGGCGGAAACCGGAGTTCCCGGAGAAAACCCACCCAGGCACGGGGAGAACATGCAAACACAACACAGGCGGGTCCGGGAGTGAACCTGGGACCTCAGAACTGTAAGATCAACGCTTTACCAGCTGATCCACCGTCCCGCCAGACCCATGATATTTTCAACAAAAACTACAATAGCTTCATAGCAAAGAGTTCCACTTACCACTCAATTGTACATGTAACTGCGTTGGATTAGTACAATGCAAACCAATTTGACTTAATGAACCAATTTATCAGCATGATCAAAACCAAAATGATATTTTACGTTATAGTACAAACTTCACTTCAAAGCAGGGGTGTCAAACTGATTTTTCTCACGGGCCACATTGTTGTTCTAGTTTCCCTCAGAGGACTGATATTACTGTGGAACAAAAATATTGAATCATCTCATCATATTTACATCATCAATTTATGAACTAGTTTTTGGGAACAGAAATCAACGGTCACGTGTTTTTCAAACTATTCACTATTGCTTGTAATATCTCAACTTTATCATATATGATATATGGCAATTTGAAATTTTGGTACAGATTTCTACAAAAATCATGGAACTTGACACTTTGTGGGCCCTATAAAATCGTGTGGCGGTCCAGATCTGGCCCCCGGGCCTTGAGTTTGACACGTGTGCTTTAAAGGGACTTAAACCTTTAAACCTGAACTGCAGACGAACTGCAATGCAACAAACTTGGAAGGGAAAGGAGGAGACACGAGGCAAGGGCTTCCCCTCTGCCGCTATGATTTATATTCAACACCACGACTCTGCAGTCTCCCTTCGCCGCGCATGAGGCAGGAAGCCCCCCGGGGAATCGCCTCCTGTCATAAAAACAGGCATATAATGAAGCAAATAGATCTCGGAGCAAAAAAAAAAAAAAAAAAAATTGAAATAAATTTTAAAAAATGACTGGCTTTTGGGTGTATTGTAAATTGGCAGCCACCCACTCTGCTGTCAACTTCCTGAGGAGCAGCTGAGGATACGCATAACGGGAAAAACAACCATGTCCGATGCAAGGCAAATAAAGCCTTTTCTGTTGGGCCTCATGCACAAGAAGTCATGCCTGTCATAAAAAAAAAAAAAAAAAAAAATTAAATAAAAACAAAAAACCACAAACATCCGTGAGAGCGAACCTTTTAGCTTGCTGCTATCACAAAAATGACAACATCTGCAACAGACTGAACCGGACGTACAGCTCATGTTAAGCTTTCACAGTCTGTAGTTTAGCGACGGATTGCTAAGTCTTGCATGTTCACACTCAAAACACGTACAAAAATATTTTTAGCTGGTCATGAATAACAACGTTGAAGCAGATTGTGGGAAAACGTGTATGAAGGTTCGCAAATTACATTATTCTTCGATCTGAAGCAACAGCGTCCGGGAAATGATGCGACATTTTCCAGTGAGCTCTAATAGAAGAAGCACTAGTAGCTAACTAGCTAACTACAAAAAGTGTAAGAGTTTTCGAATGCGACTCAAACTTCTGACTCGTGTCCGTTTCGATACAGTTAAGTACAAAACCAGTCAAGGAATGAGTCCCAAGAGATGATCAGGCTAATAAGTGAGCTAACAACTAACTTAAGCTAAAAATTCCTGGAAGGTTTTGGTGTATCCTGAAAGACATTTTACATTTGGGTCAAAGAATTTCAACACATTCTTTCAACAGCAGATTTAAAACAACTCCTGCTGTCGTATAAATATGACAAATTCAATCTAAATAATAATAAAATAACTTAATCTCTAATAGTATTTTTTCATACAATAGATTAGTCTACACCTGTACCACTTGACTTGCCACACACGGCACCAGCTACACCAGTCCATAACATAACATTTCATACATAAAAAGGAACAGAAAACAAAAGATTAATGCTCAACTTAGACATTACCTTCGACTCCAGAGTTTTTTTCACCAGTGATCTGAAAAATGACATATAGCTAAAACAATTGAATTTCCACCAAGCGGTACAGTTTGATTTATTTTGGTGTCATGGTTAATTATGATTATGATTATTATTTTTTTTTTACATCCTTTCCCTTAATAGTTGTAAAGGGGTACTGTCTTGTCACTTATGTGTGACAAGACAAACAAAATTCATCAATTCAAAAAAAAAAAAAAACTCTCTGTACATCCATTATCTGTACTGCTTATCAGCTTAGCCTATCCCAGCTATCTTTACACCCTGAACTGGTTGCTAGCCAATCGCAGGGCACATGGAAGCCGACCATTGGCAAATTTAGATTCTCCAATTAATGCATGTTTTTGTGTGGGAGACCACCGGAACATCCGGAGAAAACCCACGTAGGCACGGGGAGAACATGCAAACTCCTCACAAAAACTGTCCAAAAAATTCCACTTGTTTTTTGATATGACATCAGAACCAGACTTTCTAATTGTGGTTAACACTGTTGCATTTGAAACATGTAAATAAGGGTTCATCATTAACAACTGTACCTTAGCAAACCAAACCTCACTGTACCGCCGGATCGGTTGATAGATCAAATTTAAAATTTGTTGTGACTCTTCAGAACTGAGGCTAAACGTTGATGTGTATCAGCAGCTATCGGGTTAACCATAAAGACAAGAGGAGCTACACCGGACTATGGTCTGGAGAAGCATGGGTAGCCGTCACTGTCAAACACTCGGTCGTTGTGTCCTTGGTCCTTCGAAGGCCTGTATATAGCCTTTCGTCTAGGTTACTGGTCAGTTTGTCCGTCAGCTCTGCCATGATGGTTTGTGGGCCATAGCCTGAGGAGTCGGGCGGCTGAAGGGGCGACTGCTGATCTAAAGGTTCTACGGGGTGTCCTGGCGGTTTGTTGTCGTCTTGAGGCTCTGGATGCTCACGCTTCCTGTTGTCAGAGATGGAGGATTGAGGATGTGCTGATGATATCTGGTCTTTGGTCGAACCTTGCTCGCTGTCCTTCCCTGCAACCTTGCTAGTTGTAGTCTCTATCTTTGGATTTTCGGGAGTACTACCGTCACTGGTCTCCTCGTCAGGTGTGCTGACAATGCGGGGAAGCGTACTATGGTAGCTGGTCTCCATAGGGCAGTTAACACTGTCACCCCTCCGTAGTGGAGTTCGATGTCTCTCAAAAGAGGAATGGAAGTGTCGGACACCGGGGTCGCTCCACTGCTTGTGCCGCTGCCACTGTTTTCGAAGGTGAATGCGAGACCGGTACTTCTTTAGCGGTATCTCCTGCTGGTCAAACTGAGGGTCGTGTCTGAGAAACTCGTGGAAGAGAGCATCGGTTTTCTCATCGATGCTGTAGTCCCTCCGATGAACGTTTGGAAGTTGCGTGGAAGGTTGTGAAGACTCCCGAGGGGTGATCATCTGGCCGTATGGAAACCAGCTCTGTGGACCGGCACCAGTTTCTGTGTAAACTCCTCCACTAGCGCCCAGTAATTGCTCATCATCTGGCTCCTCCTCATAGAGGTGAGACTCGAAGCTCTCACCGATCGTGCCAGATCGCCCTGCCTTAGTGAAGTGATGCCTCTTCTCGTGGGCTGTTCTCTCCTTCGGGCTGCTGCTTCCAAACATCCGCAAATCTTCAGGACCACGAGATGGGGCCTCTATTGACGCGTAGCCACTATCCATTTGCAGCAATTTACGAGTGGATGTTTCCCCGTCGCTCCCGCCACGCTCGGATTCAGTACTTTGTTGTTTCCTACTTCTTCCACCTTTTGCATCCACTGTATTATCCCTGTACATCTTGAACTCTTTGTCATCCTCTGCACCTTCTGTTTCATCCCCTAAGTCCTGGGAAAAGCAGCTGGGGAGTTCTTCTCTTTCTTTTTCTGTACACACACTGTCAGCATCGCTGCAGACGGAGTTCCTGTCGTTATTGCTGCTCTGGTCGGAGGCAGCGTATTGTTCCAGTGATGCACGTAAAGTCCAAATGTCTCTGTAAAGTCTCTGGGGATCATGGAGTGCAAAAGGCTCAGAGCTTTCCCTTGTCCCCAGGAAAAGCGTTTCATCTTGGGGATCAGGGGACAGCCCAATCACCCCTGATCCTGTGTGGCCGCAGGTGGGCTCCACCATCACCTCTACCTCTACCCTGTGGTTCCACACAGGTGAAGTGGAAAAGGAGACACGCAAAATGACAGTCTAAGAACATTACTATGAAGACCACATTCATTGATGACACGGTTGTTTTCACAGGGCACGGAATGACTGTTATGACTTGCAATAGCTGCTGTGGCATGTCCTTACACTTAGCTCAGTACCACAGTATTTCGCGACTCGGTCATATCTACGAAAGCCAGAGGAAGAAGTGCGACACGGAGCCTCCAACAGATCATCGCTGAACCCTTTTCGACAAAAATGATTGCAAAGCGAAGCAGTGGACAGGATGAATGGCAAGGAAATTAAAGATACCTGCCGAGGGAAGGGGGTGGTGCAGATGGAGGTGGACAATAGGCGATGTCTTGGGTGCGGGCGATGTACTGGATGAGGTCGATGTGGTGCGTGTCATTGTCGTCCTGGTCCATGCTCTCGCTGGCAGCCCGCTGGCGCTGGAACTGCCTTCTCTTTGGTGAGCCTGACTCACCGCAAACATTCAAGGGATCAGAGGAAGTTCAGAAAGTTTGGTGACAGCGGGACGGGAAATGACGCTTAATTCTGATCGAATCTACCATCAGCTGTTAAGGAGTTTAAAGGGAGATTTTGCGATCATCTTTGGAGTCTCGGGATGATGGAAAAACGCATCCTACGCTCAGTAAGGTGTGCGTGTGTATGTGTGATTGCAGGGAGGATTCATTCAGGCTCTTAAATTGACTTGGAACAACCCAATTTTGAGTCACCAAGCCATCTGTGCCGTGTGTTTGTGCATATCCAAACATTCAGAGCAGCCAGGAAGTCTCTCACAGTTCATTACAGTAGCACCCTTGTTAATTTTTTGTCTCGCACACAAAATACCTAAGCCAACCATCTTTGCATGATGTGGCTCAAAAATGGATTTTCAGCCCAAAATCAGAGCACAAACACCGGCGCTGTGTTAGACTGACGTGATCAAAATATGGGAGTAATGGAAGATCATTATTATTATATTATTAGTATTATTGTCACCACAAATATCTTCTTCTTCTTCTTTTCCTTTCGGGTTGTCCCGTTAGGGCTCACCACACCGTGTCATCTCAGATGAACGCATAATTGTTTGGCACAGTTTTACGCCAGACGCCCTTCCTGACGCAACCCGTCTGCATTGAGCCGGGGAGAGAAGCTTACAGCATCTGCTATTCCCAGGCGGTCTCCCATCTAAGTACTAACCAGGGCCAAACCCGGTTTGCTTCCGACGTCTGACGAGAGCGGGCGTTCTCAGGGTAGCATGGCCTTAAGCATTGTCACCACGAATATAATAATCAAAATAAGATTCTTGAGTCAAAATTCTTTGCCTCGCTATTTCCAGTAATAAGAAACACTTCTGTAGTTTTTTGGGGCGGGGATCTGTTTTGGATCTACTCATTGCATAATGTGACAAAATCACATTAAGGATTTTGTCGCTCTTCAATTTGTAGTAAAATGACCAAGGGATTTAAATGTATCCGGTATCTGTAGGCAAGCCTTTTGTACTTCAACTGCTCACTATTTACTAGTGATTATAAAGAGCTTTGAGGATTTCCTGTTTCCCGAGACACACTAAGATGAGTTTTACAGGATTCCACTTCACTCATTGGAATGTTACCTCTCATGTCCAGACTTGAAGCCCTTTGGCTGCTGTCCAGCTTCCATTTCTTAATCTTGAAATAGGGACTGGCCCCCTCCAGGCTTGCGTGACGGCGCAGTTTGGTGAAGAACTGCTGTACCGGACCTTGGCCACCTGCACCGCTGCTCGTAGGGGGGACAGTGCTGGTGGGAGTGGTCCCCCCTTCTGTGCTAACGCTGCAGACTTGGCCTCGGGGCCCTGCCGCGATCATCTCCGTCTGAACAAAGAGCAGCAACCGCAGTCTTTGATGACCTGCTGTTTTTCCACGGTAGCTCTTATAGACACAAGTCCATATACCGTACAGTTGGAACCAGATGCGTATATATTTAAAAATATACACTTTTCTTTTCCATCTCACTGTCTTACATTAAATCAGTCTAAAATGCTTCTCTTTTCGGTCAATTAGCATCACAAAATTAATTCTTTTTGTTCAATTCTAGATTAATGGGAGACTTTTTTTAAAAAAATATAATTTGTCATTACTTTCAGAGTCACGTGTTGTACCATTGCCTATAAACCGTAGAACTTGGTTCAAATCTTTGCGATATCCTTCCACATGCTTCTCACTATTGTTGGCAGGATTTTTTCCAAACTAGTGGTAAATAATTGTATTTTGTTGTTGCATAGTGTTAGCAAACAATGCGGCGTATTACAATGCAAGGTTTCCTTTATTTCAAGAACCAAAAGGGAATGGGCAGAGGCAAAAGCTGTTTCTTTTGGCCCATCTAATTTTGACGCATTCCAGACAGAATATGGTGTAACTAAGCCAAGTTCTTACGGCACCTTGCTCGCACGTGTCTTTTCAGGTCTGCCCATAAATTTTCAATAGGAATGAAATCAGGGCTTTGCAATGCCCATTCCAAAAATCTGACTTGGTGATCCTTAAACCACTTTATAACCATTTTGGCAGTATGATTTGTGTTTTTTTCCCATTTGCCACCAAGGTTTAACTTCCTGGCTGACGGCTCGTGGTGTTGCTTCAGTATTTCCAAATAATGTTCTTTCTTCATTATGCCATCAATTTTATGAAGTGCATAGGCTCCCCCTGTCGCAAACCAACCTCATGTTGCCACCCTTGTATTTCAAAGTTGGGACGTTGTCCTCAAGCTTGCAAGCTTCCCTCTTTTTCCTCCAAACATGGTTCAATTTTACTTTCGTCAGACCACAGGACATCTCTCCAAAGATTAAGGTCTTTGTCCCTGGCTTTTTATGTTTCTTTTGAAGCAGTGATCCCCCCCCGTCAGAATGGCCTTTCAGCCAGTGTCGGTACAATGGTCGCTCGAGGGTTGATAATGACAAACTTTTACCACCTTTGGCCAGCATTTTGTGCAAGTCCGCAATTGTCTTCCTTGATATCCTGTCTGATTTCCTTTGATTTTCCCATGACATTACACAAACAAGCAATGTGTTTCAGGTGTGCCTAGATCTAATACATTCATGGTGTGTTTCTAATCAACTCAGTTGTTAATAAAACTGTCGAAGGCTGCCATAAAATTACATCATCATGATCTGGGATTTAGCAAATTGTTGAAAGGCATAGTAATCATACTGTATTTAAACATCTGACAGAAGAAACTAATCAAAAGAATTGCCTAAAAAGATCTTTCATTAGGCAGCATGGTGAAGCATTGGCCTCACAGTTCTGAGGACTCCGGTTTCAGTGTTCTCCCCGTGCCTGCGCGGGTTTTCTACGGGCACTCCGGGTTCCTCCCGCATCCCAAAAACATGCACCATTAACTGGACATTCTAAATTGCCCCTAGGTGTGATTGTGAGGCTGTTTGTCTCCAAGTGACCTGCGATTGGCTGGCAACCAGTTCAGGCTGTACCCTGCCTCCTGCCCGTTGACAGCTGGGATAGGCTCCAGCACTCCCCGTGACCCTCGTGAGGATAAGCGGCAAAGAAAAATGGATGGATGGATCTTTCATTAGTCTCATCTTCACCAAAACTGAGATAATTATGGTAATACTAATTGACTTAAAATGGGAAATGTTGAGTCCAATTTGTCAGACAGTGAGGGGAATAAAAACCATAATTTTAGATAGTATATGGAAAGATCTGGTTTCAACAGTATATGTAGTTTAAAATAATTGGAGTTAACTTACAGAGCCTCCATTTGTCTTAGCAGCAGTATTTGCACAAAAGCTGGCGTCCACAACAGTTGAGTTGAGGGAGTCGCCGGGGAGAGCACAGCTGCCACTGGGGGTCAAGCTGGTCAGTGCAGTTTGCGGCAGGGGACACAGCATTGGCTGAAAGGATTGCAAACACACTGTGAATCTTTTTTTATATGAATTATTGCATAAGGAAATGAATAATCAGACTTGGCTGGCAACAACAAAGCACCATTGCCGTATTTTTCCCAACCCCACCTATGAGTGAATACCCAATCCAGACCTTCCCAGGGGCACCTAGCTCCAGTGATTCAACAAGGGGAGGTAAAAAAGAGATCAGCGCATGCAGCCAAAACTGGTAGAGCTGCTGTCTATGCGATATCTAGTTTTAGTTTGTACTCGCGTTTCAACTGAAGTAATTGACGTCCCCCATTAGCGCAGGTCAAGAGCGATGCAATAATGTCTAACGTAACCGATCGGGCAGTGTCACCTGGAAGATGGAGAGGGCTGACTTGGCGACTGGGCGTGTTGTCATGGCGATGGTATTCTCCGCCGAGTCACACTCGTGGATGGTGACTATCTTGAGCGCCGGGGGCGGGATGTGGAGGTGCGTGAGCCGGGCGTTCTTTAAGTGGTGAAAGTCGCCCTCAGTCAGTGTGTATCTGAAATTTATAGTGAGGAAGAAAAAAAAAAACAGTGTAGCTTGGCTTAGGCTAGTATGGCATACCCTTTTTTTTTTTGCTGGATTTCACCGTATGTGTGAAGAGTACCAAAATACAGTTACTGTCACACTATACTGGCACTCTAGAGTGGTGTGGTATGATAGGGTAGTAGTGGTAGGGCGGAGCTATAAAGACTTTAAAGGAAAGATATTATGTGCTGATACAGTATAGAATTGGGATTCTGGACTCATCTAAACTGAAATTAAACAACCAAGGCAAATTTCAGTTATCTACCTATTTCTGAAAAAGTTCCTGACGGAGCTGTTCTGGACTTCTTTTACGTGACATTGGGATTCATTCATCATTATCTACCGCTTTTCCGGGTCGGGTCGCGGCACAAGTAGCTTCAGCAGGGATACCCAGACTTCCCTTTCCCCAGTCATGTCTTCCAGCTCTTCCGGAGGGATCCCGAGGCGTTCCCAAACCAGCCGATAGTCTCTCCTGCGTGTCCTGGGTCGTCCGCCGGGGTCTTTTTCCGGTGGGACATGCCTGGAACACCTCACCAGGGAGGCGTGCGGGAGGCATCCGGATCAGATGCCCCAGCCACCTCATCTGGCTCCTCTCAATGCGGAGGAGCAACGGCTCGACACTGGGTCCCTCCCGGATGACCGAGCTTCTTACCCTATCTCTAAGGGAGAGCCCGGACACTCTGAGGAGGAAGCTCATTTCGGCTGCTTGTATCCGGGATCTTGTTCTTTCGGTCACAACCCACAGCTCATGCCCATAGGTGACGATAGGAACGTAGATTGACTGGTAAATTGAGAGCTTCTCCTTTCGACTTAGCTCCCTCTCTTTACCACAAGTGGGACTCATTTAAACGATAATTCAGTTTTTCCACTTGCAATATGTTCAACTCGGCTGGGTGAAGATTCAAAGCCACTTTCAAGAGACTGCAGCAGTCTCAGGAACAAAGGTTTTATCATGTCAAAGCTAGAAGCTATGCCAGGCTGCCACGTTAGTTTAAATTAGCAATAGCTAAGCACAGCCCGCCCGAATTCGACCGGGATAGCCTCAAAGGATCGAAAATGAATGGATGTGACCCAGCATTTAAGACCCCATGTGTATTCCGTTCTGACCTGCGACCCTTCTCCTGGGCCTTCTTGCCGTGATCGAAGAGCGCCGCCTCGTTGAAGGAAACTCGACGGCCCGTGGTCCCTGTGGAGAGGAATCGCTCCGTCTCCTGGTCGTGGGAGCTGGCCATTGACAGGCACTCAGACTCATCCACCCTGATGGTGATTTCTACACAAATCGAAAAAGGTTGCAGTTATGCGTGAGCGATTGCACTTGCTTGATCATTTTATAGAATGGAACCATCTGATGGACTGCATTGGTTGCTGACTGGTGAAACTCCGAGAAAAACACCCGAGAAAAGCTGTTTCATGCTGCCTTTTATTAAATCACTTCTGCCGAGACGGAGCGTATTCGATGGTCCGCAGAGAATGCGTTCTTGGCATCGTGTGAGTGCTTTAAGTAACTTGCTCGAAAAATTGCATTTTTTTTTTTTTATGTAATAGATTAGACATTGTGCTGACATGATAAAAAGACTCACCGTGCCCTGCATCTTTCCTCCATCACTTCTCCCTCAATCAATCAAACGATGCGCCTCGACACACACACAAACGCACGTACACATACACACACATACCGCCCACGCTTACCATGGGTGGGCTGAGACTCCTCCGCGTACGTAGCGTTGTTTTTCTCGGCATCATCCCTGCCACTGCGGCACAAAAAAAAAAAAAAGCATTTAAATGCATTACATTGCTCTGTTTTGTTTAACGTCAAGCCAGAGGGACAAAGACAGGAGCTGACGCTTTAGCAGGCCGTTGAAAAATGACTCCAAGACAATGAGGGGCTAAATCATGCCAGTCGGATGGCGCTTTATCAGCTCGCGCTTGCACTTGCGCACATCCATACACGACTCGTGTTGAATTCCATTGTAATTTGCCTTCTATTGTTTATGCAGCACAAAAACCAAACAGATGTAATTTCATTTTAGCCATTCAGAAACCTAAAGAAAGTCACTTACGGAAAGGATTCAAGCTCCTCAAGACTGATGGTGTACTTGTGGTGTTCTTGGGATCTGGATTTGAATCTTGAAACCAGCCATTAGTTTACCTTGGTACTTAGTTATGTATTTACTTAGTTAATTTACTGTTCCAAACACAAGACTCAATTTTCAGTGGCTGTGTTAAGTGTTCATGATTATTTGTCTATGGTCGTGGGCGGGGCTTCCTGAGATGGGCATGGCCAGGCCACTGCTCTGGGCGGTGCCACCTCAGATAGCTGTCACAGCTGTGTCACATTTGGGACACTCACTAACTAAGTACTTCAATGGTAATATGTGTCATCAGCATTTGCCAGTTGAAGTTGTACTCCGGTACTGTGCGTAATTTAGTGTACTGTAGCTTCTTGGTTTGCCTCACAGTCATCGGACCTTGTTTCATGTTTTTTGGATCTTGCCTAGCCTAGCGATTTGGTACCTCTGCCTTGTTTTGGACTGGCTTTTAGTATTGACCTGTTTTTGGAATAAAACCACTCTGAACATTATGCCTTTGCCTGGAAGTCCTGCATTTGGGTGCGCCCCCGTGCCGCTGGAACGTGACAGTCTACGGTAGATATAAAAACTCTACACAGCCTTGTTCGAATGATATTTTTTTCAAAGTACAAAATTCAAACCGTTAAAATCATGTGGTAGGCCAAATATGGCCCCTGGGCCTTGAGTTTGACACCTGTGAATTAGAGGTTGAAGACTCAATGGAATAGGATCAACTTCATACATATTCTACATTAAGATTACCACACGCAAAATAAAACAATAGTGAGAATGCTATAAAAGGGGCACAAAATAGCTTTCCATGGACATAATATATGCAAAAAATACAACTGTTAATGTAGCACAATAAAAACAACAGACTTCAGTCACATACACTGTATCTGGTTAAACATCTTTTTGCTCGCCTTGAGACCCTCCAAAGTGAAATCCCAGCACTGGCATTTACTTTATGAGGAAGCGAGGATGAAATCCCCTTCCAGTCATCCCCCCCCCCCCCCATCTGATTTCTTGGTGCAGCGCTATGAGCTTCACGCATGTGACTGCGTACGTGTGCCATCCCAGATCTCCGCTTCCTCGTGTCTTCCATTTCCTGTGTGGCTCCCACAGTTTTTATGTCAGCGTGTAAGTGTGTGGCGCAGTCTCCGCACACAGAGCAAAGAGGGGGGCGGGGGTGGAGGGGGGTGAGATTAACTGATGGTTGCGATGAAATCTCATTACATTCGTCATTTGAACCAGTCTGGCTGATTGTGCGCTGCTCTCACCCACTAAAGCACTGCTCACATTTTGGCATCTTTGTGCTCTCTGTTTATCTTATCTGTTTATCTCCCCCCCCAAAAGTGTGGGCAACACGCATGTGTTGCTGTAAAAAATAGAAATAAAATGCCCACCAAAATGTAAATAACAGACATTTGTAACAACTGACCGTTACCTTACTGCGCATGTCCGCTCGTGACGTAATCACACTAAAGACGCTTTTGGGAGTTTTGCAAACTGGATTGTTGTGCAGGAAGGATCCATAAGCAATTCCGTTGAGCCTCATCTATTATGTAAGTAGACGTTTGATAAAAGTGCTGTCTCTAAGAAAGCACTAGCATGTCAAGCAGGAAAACGTGATGAAAGCATTCCACTAGCTCACCTGATCGCACGTTTATTGCTGTGATGAAAATGTGTTTTTCCTATTTTGGATTTTATAGAGTGGTGGTATGGTGGTGGCGGCACGGTGGATCAGCTGGAAAGCGTTAACCTGCATGCTTTAGCTTTGCTAAAGCTCCAGCACTCCTGTGATCCTCGTGAGGATAAGCAGCTGACAAAATGGATAAATAGATGGATGGATGGGTATGGTGGTACCTTGAGCTTCAAGTTTTCCGTGTTTTCTGCACTATAAGGCGCACCTTCAATGACCGGCCTATTTTAAAACTTTTTTCATATATAAGGCGTATAGAATAGACGCTACAGTAGAGGGTGGGGTTACATTACGCATCATTATATGGGCTGCGCTAAAGGCTCAATATTGATCCATATATAAGGCGCACCAGATTATAAGGCGGACTGTCAGCTTTTGAGAAAATTAAAGGCCATTAGGTGCGCCTTATATTGCGGAAAATACGCGATACTTCTTTCCGTGATGTAGGTCTTAACTCAGTTTACCTGCATGTCAAATAAATGTTACTCATGAAATCCCATTCATCCATTTTGCTGAATCAACTCTTGAGTATTTTGGATGTAGTATTGTCTCTATGGTACAAAAATAAACATGTGAAATAGGAATTGAAATATGAATTCCTGAGTTGCAGATGTTTTTCTGTTGAGAGGACTGAATGCAAGTCATTTGAGTTTCTCAAGCTTATCTATGTCACTAGGAAAGATCTCCGCCTACCTCTCTGCTCCTGAGCTAGCGCTGTCAACATCCCAAGTACATGTGCTCTCACAAGTGGATTTTTTGTGGCAACCAATCAGAGGAAAGGGGGTGGTCTTTGCCATATATGGACAAAGCAGAAGTAGCTATCAGAGGGACCTTTTCTGGACACCAGTATGGCAAAACCAAGGTGTTATTTGAAATAAAATGGCCACTTTTATACTAGGTCCATGTAAGAGAGTCAATCTACGTCAAGGGTCACCAAGGCGGTGCCCGCGGGCGAATGGTAGCCCGCGAGGACGATATAAGGCCCCCGCAAGGTATGTTCTAAAAATACCATAGGCCACAAATTGTTACTATTATTTGTCCTTTAAATTCTGAATCTGATTTGCTTACGTGAATAAAAATTTTAAAATACCTCTACTGTCATTTACTACAATAAATTCAAACAAAAATATTTTATGTACGTGGAATAAACTGAGTCTGAAATTTGCCGCAAACAGGTCACGTAGCCCTTCATACGATCGGCGCTCACAAAGTAGCCTTCAGCCTCAAAAAGGTTGCTGAGCCCTGATCTACGGTGTTCTAAATTGCCAAAGGATACGACCTTTAAATTATTGCTATTAGCAATCTTAAGGATCAATTATTTTCAGAAATGTGCTACTCCCGGTTGGCGTTCAGTCTGATTAAAAAAAAAAAAGTCCTGAGTACTGCACAATTTCAGTGTTAATGTGGCAAAACATTTTGTTGAGTGTTATATCAGAAATCATCATCATCATAATGCCTCAGTGGTGTAATGGAGAAGATTCGTTTTAAATGGTACCATTTCCCATCGTGACCCACAAGTTGTGCCTAGCAACAAGTTGAATGTTTCACACAGCCCTGCAGCGTTTCTCTAATGTGAGGTGCACCTCCCCTGAGAGGTTTCCTTCACAACTAGCACGAGGTTCCCTCACGCTCTCGCTTGCCCACTCCTTAAATGGCCACATTAAATACATGCACACCACACAAGGGACTGCTCCAGATGTATTTTTTTTAAGAGGGGAAATCCACTGGTCTGCTTTAACAATGTATCCAATAGGTCATGTAATATCTACTCTATTTTGACAATGTGATGTTAAATCCTCTCTCTTTTAATAGTGTTTTGCGAAGATTGTTATTGACAGTTACGACTTTTCAGGGGCGCTGCCATTTTCGAGAGTCACGAGACCTACGTGCGCGGATGTGACGTGTACCGTGCCGCAACAAACGCTCGATTTCATGGGACACCATTTATGCCCTGCGCTGATTTCTTGGATTTATCCTCATCTGATGAAGAAATAGCCGTATCGGATAATTGGGAAGATGGAGGAATACTTCCATACACAGCCGTGAGCGGCTTGGCCGCTCCATTGATCGGGAAGAGGGAGGAATACTTCCATACACACGCCGCCGCGGGCCGTGCAACTGGTTAGCATGCCGGTGACTTGTTCGTTATCGGAATTAACGAGGACCCGGCGCGGCGGCTGCGGGATAGCGTGTTGCGCGATTGAGCTCTCCACCGGCAGCCCGGAGGACGTGCGCGTGTGGGTTTCGAGCGGGAGGTGTTAGAAAAGTTACCACAGGGATAACTGGCTTATGGCGGCCAAGAGCGACGTCGCTTTTTCACCCTTCGATGGCACCGCTCACAGCTGTGTATAGAAGTATTCCTCCGTCTTCCCGATCAACCGAGCGGCCGAGCCGCTCACGGCTGTGTATAGAAGTATTCCTCCGTCTTCCAAATCAACCGATACTGCTATTTGTTCATCAGATGAGGATAAATCAGAGAAATCAGCGCTGGGCATAATGGTGTCCCATGTAATTGAGCGTTTGGAACGGCACCGTACACGTCACATACCCCCACGTAGGTCATGTGACTCATGAAAATGGCAGCGCCCCTGAAAATTCATAAATGTCGATAAAAACCTTCTCAAAACACTAATAAATGAGAGAGGATTTAACATCACATTGTCAAGATAGAGTACATATTACATGATCTATTGGATACATTGTTAATGCGAACCAGTGGAATTCCCCTTTAACCATCTTCGATGTGAGAAATGTCACTTTGAGCGTTTGGAATGTACAGTGCAACCTCAGTTTTTCCTGATGAATCCATTTCAGAAAGTCTGACTAAAGCCAAATCGTTTGAAAATCGAAGCAATATTTCCATTAGGAAATACTGTAATTGAAATCCAATGAAACTATTAGATACTAGAAAATATTAGCGAAAATTTTTTTTTTTACAGAGCTTGGCAGGCAGAAATCAATGTTACATGCAGTAAGTAGAAATGACTAATGAACTTAGTTGTTGTTTACAAGTGGAAGCTGCCATTTTTGTACTCTACTGAGTTCTTCCTTTTGGTGTTGGCTTGTTGAAGAGTCACACCCAATAAATAAGCACCAAAAAAAAAAAAAAAAACTATACGTCATACGAACATGCTTTGTGATGTCAACAACAAAACACTCAATAGTTGTGCATGCACTCGGGAAGCTTTGTGTGGTTGCCCGATTCCAGGAAATGAGTGGTTGAGTCACGCCAACGGGCGGAATAGTTTGATGCAGACCGTTTTCAACTAAATAAAAACAGAGCGGAAGTACGAGAATTTGTGACATCCAAAACCCAACCAGATGAAAACTAGAACATCCAAAAACTTGGGTTCTACTGTGTTTTAAAGTAATTCGATACGATATTTTCCCACAATATAGTGGAACCATAATGCCAGACGATGACGAGCGACGTCCGATCTTTTCAAATTCATACCTGCCGCAGCATTGATGATCTCCTCCACGGCAGCAGCGGCGGCAGGTGATGAGGAGGATGGAGGCGAAGATCAACGTCCCCACCAAGAAAATGGACAGGATCACCAGGAGAAGCACGTAGCCATCTTGCTGCTCCTCCGCCTCGTGCGGTACCTCCTGACGTATGATTAGGAAAGATTCAATAGATAGATTGATAGATCCTGCCTTCTTGGACTGTGTTGTCATGCACAAATTTCATTTATAATAAAACCCACTGAACATCATGTCCTTGCCTTGGAGTCCTCCATTTGGGTCCGCCCATGAATTGTTTGTTCGTGATAGATAGAAAGATAGATAGATAGATAGATAGATAGATAGATAGATAGATAGATAGATAGATAGATAGATAGATAGATATAGATAGATAGATAGATATATAGATAGATAGATAGATAGATAGATAGATAGATAGATAGATAGATAGATAGATAGATAGATAGATAGATGACATCATCATCATATTGCTTCTCTGCGAGGGGAAATTACATTTTGGATTGGATCAGTGATTTACTAATCCCGGATCCAGGTCAGGAAGTTGTTTATTAACGAGGGCAATGGACACACTAAACGTACAAACACAGGAAGTTTGACATGCGGCCAGACTTACAGTAGAGTTTTCTGGTAGGATGTTCCAGACGGTAGACTCATAGCTCATGGTCCAGGCCAACTATGGAGTCCCCCTGAGAGAGAACACACACACAGAGGAAATGGTTTACTGAAGTCACAAAAGTCAACGCAGAAGAGACAGACGGCCTTTTATCTCCACTCTGTACCCACAATCCACTGCTTGCATTAAATCAAGTAAACAATCTGAAGTCGAACGAGAGATGACAGTTAAACGCACAGCAAATGCACGTGAACGCCGAGAGCCGCCGCTGATGATCCGAGTGGAAGTACAGTTGAAATGAACTGAGGACTATAACGCCGCTCAGTGCGTCAGAACAATCTGAGCGCACGGCTTCGGTACGCCTCTGCCATTTTCAACCCGTGATCTTCTTGACCTTCTACGCTGAAATGAACCACATTAGGATGTGCGTAATAGACTGATAGTAAATTAATTGCTTGTAAAGGATTTGCTAGATCGAGTGAAATTGATTGTTAGCAACAATAATAATGCATGCAAGCAAATGCATCTATGATGACATCTAGAAGGTATTGCTTTATTGTCTGAATCTGAGTTCACCAGTAAATAGTTAGTGCGCGGTGCCATATTTAAGCTTGATTCTCTATGACGTTGGAACAGAGACCGTTGCTAATTTTGCTCGGAGAGGATTGGGATCAGTAATGACCGCGGCCATTGAATCCGGTCGATTCGATAATATCCACGGGGATATTAGAGTGTGGAAGATGTGTGACTCGAGATGGAAGGAGAATCTGTTGTGCTCCAAGTTGGTGTTGCTGCGCATTTGCTTTCATTGTCTTTCAGTTCCCTTGGCGATCGTTGGTGGGCGGAGCCGGCTGAGCCGCACCTGCAAGCTATTGCAATGTGTAGAGTTGAAACCCCAGCAGCGATGGAATTGGACTTGTCAGATTATTGCTTGTGCCTACTACCATTGCCATTACGCATTTCTAGTATTCCGCCTTTGCCTATATCCTTGTGTCGGATCTATTCTTCGTTAGGTCACCAAACCGTTTATCCTCACTAGGGTCGCGGATGTGCTGGAACCTATCCCAGCTACCTTCGGGTGAGAGGTTGGTGTACACCCTGAACAGGTCGCCAACCGATTGTGTGTATGTATTTCTTTCTTCTTTCTTGTCCCGTCAGGGCTCGCCACAGCGTATCATCTCAGATGAACGCTCATATTTGTTTGGCATAGTTTTTTACGCTGGATGCCCTTCCTGACATAACCCCTGTGCATTTATCCGGAGAGAGAGCTGGAGCCAAACCCAGCTAACTTCGGGTGAAGGCAGACTACACCCCGAACTGGTCACCAGGCAGGCACAAGGTAGATGTCGACACCATCACTGTGCAGGAATCAATCCTATGCTGTCTGCATCAAAGGCAGGCGTGTGTACCACGACACTATCAGTGACTCAGGATGCCAACCAATTGCCAGGCACATAATAACATATAACCATTCACACCTTCACACCTACGGGCAATTTAGAGTCTTCAATTAACCTACTATGCATCTTTTTGGGATGAAGAGTAAACAAAAGTACCTGGAGAAATCCCACATAGGCACAAGGAGAACATGCAAACTCAAGATAAACGAGGTGAGATATGAACCTGGGTCCTCATAACTGTGCGGCGGACGTTCTAATCAGTCCTGCACTCTGTCACCGTGATGGCACACCATTAAATTAAAATGTCTTTCCCTTTCGGCTTGTCCCGATTAGGGGTCGCCACAGCGTGTCATCTTTTTCCATCTAAACCTATCTTGTGCATATTCGTCACCAACACCCACAGTCTTCCTGTCCTCCCTCACCACATCCATCAACCTTCTCTTTGGTCTTCCTCTCGCTCTTTTACCTGGCAGCTCCATGCTCAGCACCCTTCTACCACTCTCTGGCCTCTGGATGTACCCAAACCATTGATGTCTGCTCACTCGAAACTTGTCTCCAAAACATCCAACTTTGGCTGTCCCTCCAATGAGCTCATTTCTAGTCCTATCCAACTTGTTCACTCCGAGTGAGAACCTCAACATCTTCATTTCTGCTACCTCAGGTTCTGCTTCCTGTTGTTTCTTCAGAGCCACCGTCTCTAATCCGTACATCATGGCCGGCCTCACCACTGTTTTATAGACTTTGCCCTTCATCCTAGCGGAGACTCTTCTGTCACATAGAACACCAGACACCTTCCGCCAACTGTTCCACCCCACTTGGGACCCATTTCTTCACTTCCTTTCCACAGTCTCCATCACTGTATTGTTGACCCCAATTATTTGAAGTCTTCCACCCTTGCTATCTCTTCTCCCTGGAGCTTCACTCTTCCCCCACCGCCCCTCTAATTCATGCACCATCAAATTAAAATGTTACAAAAATTCTATAGTAATGATGCGCACCTAAATGTAATATCCCCTAACTTACGCTGTATGAATGATAACATTTGGATATCCCTGGTTAATTGAGCATTCGGCCATAAAGGGTACTCAAGTATTTTGCCTGTGACTATGTGTGGCTTGCGTCGATAAACAAAGCTACACTATTTGATGCAAATAATAATTTTGGAGACTAATTAAAGGAGCACACTTGATCGTTCATGGCACACTTATGTAACAAACCACTGTGATTGGGAATTGCTGTTCTGGAGCTAGCTTGGACTCAATCTGTCTCTACAGCGTGACCACTTCAATCACTCCAAAATAACACTTCTAAAAATTCTACACTGTGTGCCCAATTTAATTGATGAATTTTATTCCGTTGCCTGCTGGTGCTAATAAAAGGCGTGTTTAAAAACAAGAGCAAGTATGGATGCTGCACTATAATCCTTTGCAAAATCCCAACTGTGAGCAGATACAAGTGTGCCCCTCACGTGCTGCTCATGCGTGTGTTTAATCCTCAGCCAAAAACAGAAAAGCCAAGCATCTGAGCTGTGGAAATCATCAGCCACTCGGTAGAATGTCGAACGAGCTCCCATCGCAGACACACGAGGTCTGAGGCTGAGGCTGTCCACCGCTGCTCGCTTGCTGCTGCTACGTCTTGGCACCTCCAGATCATGGCCATTAATCCTGCTACTGCACCACCAAAACGCCCACACATTCATCCACACGGAGCCCGGATACTCACCCCGGCGTGGAAGAAGCAACATGCCCGCCACTCACTGCAGCAACTTGAGCACCAGAGCCTGTAAACACAACCCTCTGCTCGCAGCCTGTCTAATCCTCCTGCTTGCTTCCAGTATATTACCACTGATGGAGGGCAGTGCGCAGGAGCAGCAATAGCATCGAAAGCAGTGGTTCTGGATGTGCGAGTGTGTGTGTGTGTGCCTTGAGAGAGTCCGCCTCCATCCAAGTAAGATGCACACCCCCCCCCCCCCCTTCCACCGTCCTCTCTCATCAGCGGACCAGTGGCCTCGAAGCAACAGGACGGCGCGGCGGCGCGGCTGAGCGCAAAAACAAAGCAGCAGAATTGCCGCTTAAATGTCAAGTTAGACATTACGTGAGAAAAATGGATCTCGGGCGGGTACAAATGAAAGCATTATTGGTTTTTGTAACATTGTGTCTGGAACATGGTAAGGCATGTTCAGCACGTTTGCCTCACAGCTCTTTGGTTCAGGGTTCTAATCCTGGATTTTCCAGATCCTTTTGTGATTTGTCCAGGTGCTCCGGTTTCTTTACATGCTCCAAAAACATGCGTTATGTTCATTTCCTTATCATGGGTGTACAAACAATTATATTTTGGTGATTTTGAGAAACTGCTCCCTCAGCGTTCTGTTAAAGGTTTGCAGGGAAATTGTATTGGAGTTTGCATGATTTTCGGGGTGGCTTACCTGGTCTGTATCTCGGTAGAATAGTTCTACTCTTGCCTGGAGCAAGTTTCAGTATCCAGCCATTATTGATATCACTCAGCCTCACTGGCACTGCTCAGGTAATTCTGGGGTAGAGCCGGGGTACACCCTGAACTGGTCGCCAGTTAATCGCAAGGTCATTCACACTCAGATTCCCACCCATGGGCAATTAACCATCCATCCATTATCTACCGCTTTCCTGGGTTGGGTCGTGGGGGAAGTAGCTTCAGCAAAGATACCCAGACTTCCCTTTCCCCAGCCACTTCTTCCAGCTCTTCCGGAGGGATCCCGAGGCATTCCCAAGCCAGCCGATAGTCTCTCCAGCGTGTCCTGGGTCGTCCTCGGGGTCTCTTTCCGGTGGAACGTGCCCGGAATACCTCACCAGGGAGGCATGCAGGAGGCATGCGAATCAGATGCCCCAGCCACCTCATCTAGCTTCTCTAAATACGGACAAGTAGCGGCTCGACAATGAGGCCCTCCTGGATGACCGAGCTTCTCACCCTATCTCTAAGGGAGAGCCCGGAAACCCTGCGGAGGAAACTCATTTCCCCCATTAACCTCCCAGGGGATTTGTTGTTGATCTGGGAGGAAACCAGAGTACCCAGAAAAAAATCCACCCAAACATGTGGAGAACATGCAAACTCCACACAGGCGAGACCAGATTTGAACCTGGGTCCTCAGAACTGTTGGGTAAACAGTCACTACTGTACATCTTGGAACCAACACATGTAGTAAGCTGGGAATCTTTACTTGAGGATCACAATCACGGCATGTCGGCCGCCAGTCGTTAACCTCCGAAAAGCATTGGCCGAAAAGTGCGTATTTCCCAGCTTCTTTAAACATCTCAGCAAGGTCTGTTTTGCATCAGCACATCAGGGCTGGCTTATCCCGTGTTGTGTGGGCAGAAATTTACACAATTGTGCACTGTGGTATTGATTGCAGCACTGGCACGCAGTTCACCATCAGCATTTTTCAGGTAATTTATCAGCGATGTCGTCAAAATTAATGAAGTTGTGTGTTACTTTAGGAACAAACCGAGTCTGCCGGGTTGACAGCTTTACAGCATGTTAAAGGCAGGGATGGAGAAACAAAGACATTGTGAAACCTTTGCACACTTATGAACGCTATCTATTGGCCGGACCTGCATATTGCTTATCAAAGGAACCGTTGACAAAGGTTCTTCCACAGCTGTCGTGTCTCGCTGTTTACATGTGTTCAATAAACACATTGTTGTTTTGTCCTTTTTTATTGTGTTCTTTGGTAGATAAATCCTCCAAAGTGGCCATTACTATTACGTGATGTTTCATGGGTGCCCACAGATTAGAAGTACCGTAATTTTCAGCATACAAACCGCGACTTTATCCACACGCTTTCAACCCTGCTGTTTATGCGGTGATGCAGTAAATTTGTGCATTTTTTCTGCCCTTTCTAAGGTGAGAATGAGATATATGTGCCGAAGAAGTGACTCTTACCGGTCCTGTTAGCACTGCGCTAGCGTTAGCGCTGTGCTAGCATGTTGCTGCTGTGTTACTGGCGTGTCTCAGTGATATTTACCGGTAAGTTTTATTTTAACTTGCAGTGTTCGTGTTAGCACTAGCTTTAGCGTGGCGCTAGCGTTAGCACTAGCATTAGCTAGCGATAAACTCTTTCTGTTTACCATCTTTCTTTGTAAATATCTCACGGGTTTCAATGTGGGCACTTGCGGCTTTTACACAACTGCAGTGTATGTATCTAACAAATGGTATTTCCTTTACAAATGTACTCGGTGAGGCTTGTAACCAGGTGCGCTCTGTAGGCCGTGAATTACAGTAAATTAAATCAAAACCAATTGTATTTGTATAGCACTTTTCATACATTGATCCATAGCGCTAACCCACTCTTTTGAATTAGCTGATCTCAGAGCCTTGTGAAAGGTAACAATGAAGTAAAATGCTTGTGAAATGGATATTGACTGTTAGTCGCAGGCGTCTTTCCACTTGACGCAGATGCGTGTCAAACAACTGGCTTATTTTCATATAACCGTTAGCGCATGTCATGCCTGGGACGCAAATGCCACAACATCACATGTTTTTTTTTTTTTTGCCATGTGGAAAGCTATAAAGCCAACAAGGCATCCACACATACAAGTTTGAGTAACGTTGGTTATCGCACGCAATGCGACCACATACGGACTTGAGCACTCGCCCCCACACCATCCTCACAGATTGAGAGCTGAGTGTGCTACCACTTGACTAAAAACTCTAGACTGCAGCAGCATCTCACTGTGTGTATCCCTAAATATTAAAAAAATATACTTTGTTAGTAAAATATTTTCCTCCCTCTTTGGCTTCTTTGTTGAAAATGATATTGATGTACTGTATTAATCATTGTTTAAATCAGGGCTGTCAAACTCATTTTTGTCACCGGCTGCATCTTAGTTATGACTTCCCTTGGATGGCCGCTACAAGTGTGAACCCATACAAATGAAAGATGACCTCATAAAATTGCATAAATTATACCAAACACATTGATGAATAACCCCCCTTTAAAATTGGAACCCTTTAAAAACATGTTTTCCAACTACTGTATTACATTTCTTTGCAAAGGGAGATTAATAAAAAAAAAAAAAATGATTCCAATGTTAGTACACCAGACCCACAGGAATTTTTTATCTGTTTTCACGGGCCATATCAAATGATGTGGCGGGCCGGATCTGGCCCCCGAGCCACCAGTTTGACACCGTGCTTTAAATCTATCAAAAGGGCCTTCATTTGATGAAGATTCTGACACATTTAAATGGGGTCTTGAATGGTCTCCAAACATGTCCACCCAGACAAGACACTGCTGTGATGTTCGAGGCCTCGTTCAGTCATCACGTGATTTTCGGCACTTTCATTTTCAAGTGTCGAAAAAAAAAGACTTTGCCACCTCTTAATTTGGTCGAATCGGATTCGAGCAGACGCCCTCGAGCATTCCATCCCCAGTTCAAGGTAACTTGACTATCTTTATCTTTTCACAGACTTGTACTTCAGAATATTAATCGGTGTAGATCTGATTTACCAACCCAATATATTTTGTGAAATTATGCAAAATTAAGTAAAATATCACATTAATTATATACAGGGTTTGTCTTGGATTTCCACCATTTTTTCCACACTCGGTTTTAACCCGATCTGGCATCGACTTTTATAATAATTTGGTGCGTGTGGTACATTCAACTCTAATAGTAATATCATGAAAAATCCAAACAATAACACCAGCCATGACTAAGACACACGATTTGAATGATGAGATATCAAAGTGATGCTTATTATTCATACAGGCTTTTTCCCCCCTCCCTTTTGCATACTGTCAAAGGAGGGACTTGGGTGCTGATTTTGCTGTTGTTTACTGATGTTCGTTAACTGTTATTCAAAAATTATTTATTGTTGTCTTTCTTGTTTTTGTAAATAAAGTTCAACGTGAATTCTGTCTTTATTACAGAGACGGACATGGGTTATTATTTGTTTTTCCACATTGGATAGTAAAACGTATAGTTGTAAGGCGACCTTTTTTACTTGTTCTGTGGGATGATATTATAGTACGTAGGATTTCCAATGTAGCGTTGAGCCGCAGGGGTGAAAGGACCACAACGGGAGGCGGCTAAATCTCCCACCTGCGCGCAAACTAAAAGGTGCCGTGAATGAGTCGAACGGCAGATGTTACAGTACGATCGAAAAGGTCCGTCATCATGAATGAATAAAGGTCACAGAATTAAAGACATCTGAACAGGCTACCCTGACTTTTGCTCCAGCTTGTCTTGATGTCATGTGATGGAGGTCGTTTTTTATTTAATGCTGACGTCTAGGTGACATGTGGCCAATGAGCAAACGCTCTCCATGCAGCAATGGACAGTGGACCTTTAGATGATTGGCTGATGCGTTGTGCGTTGTAGTTGTCACACAGGTGGGACGGAGGTGTTGAAACTCACTGTTTCAAAACACAACAACATTGTGAACCATCCATTCATCCATTATCTTAGCCGCTTCAGAAGGGTTGCGGGAGTGTTGGAGCCTATCCCACCTGTCAAGGGGCAACAGGCAGGGTACAACCTGAACTGTTTTCCAGCCAATCGGAGGGCACATGAAGACAATAGTCGCACTCACAATCACACCTAGGGGCAATTTAGAGTGTCCAATTAATGCATATTTTTGGGCGAAAACTGGAGAAAACCCAAGCAGGCACGAGGAGAACATGAAAATTCCACACAGGGAGTGCCAGGATTGAACGCTGGTCCACATAACTGTGAGGCCACTGCTTTACAGCTGCGCCACCGTACCGCCTGTGTGAATCATCCATCCAACCATTGTCCAAGCCGCATATCCTTACAAGGGTATCGGGAGAGCTGAAGCATAACTCAGCCAGATTCAGGGGAAAGGCGGACTACATCCTGATCTGGTCGCCAGGCAGTCTCAGGGCAGATATCAAGACCATCACTGAGCAGGAATCGATCCCACGCTGCCCGCATCAAAGTCAGCCGTGTGTACCGCTACACCATCAGTGGCCCTCATTGTGAACTATCCATCCATCCATTTTCTTTTTACACTTATCCTCACAAGTGTCGTGGGGAATGATGGAGCCTATCCCAGCTGTCATAGGGCTGGGGGGGGGGGAGATACTCCTTGAACTGGTTGCCAGCCAATAGCAGGGCACATTGAGACAAACAGCTGCACTCACAATCACACCTAGGGGCAATTTAGACTGTCCAATTAATGTTGCATGTTTTGGGGATGTGGGAGGAAACCGGAGTGCCCGGAGAAAACCCAGGCAGGCAAGGGGAGAACATGCAAACTCCACACAGCCGGGCCCGGGATCGTACCCGGGTCCTCAGAACTGTGAGGCCAACGCTTTACCAGCTGAGCCACCATGAACCATGTTAAATGTTATTTTTTGATATATGAACTGCTTAAAAACAGGCCACAAAAGCCCCCCAGGCCATAGTTTGGACACCACAGTTTGAATTTATCCATCGGCGTGGTGTGGATGTTTCTCTATATGACCCCTGTAACTGGTCGGCGACCAGTCCAGGGTAGGATAGGCTCCAGAACAACTGTGCCTCTAATAGGACAAGCACAACGGAAAATGGATGGATAGATGTCTGTGCCGAAGTTCGCAAGAAAATCGTCAATCAAAAGGAAGAATAAAAAGGGGTACCGAGTGGATTTATTTTAGGTACAACATGGAAACGGTCTGTCAGATTTATTGAACTGTGTGATCATGCATTAAGTGACGATGAGCGTTTAGGTCGACCTTAACATGTGGTCACTTCACAATATTGAGATGACTTTATTGATTCTCATCAGTCCGCCGCCTTTCTCAATAATAGCGCGTTTAGTTTTGTTTCGACTTTTAATTTCACCTGCCACACATTGTTATATACCGGTAATATCACTTATAATTGCTAACAGATAAAGGGGTCTCTCCATCTGCAGCTGACGTTAATATAGTTTCATAAATAATACAGACGAGTGACACAATAGCGAAATGATTGTGTGCAGACAAAGTGAGACCTCAGTTGAGTACCCAATGCTTAATCGACTTCACTTATGATTTGCATTTTGATTGGATTCGTCCTTCTTTTTGACCATTTCGCATGATTTTAACATGAACCTATTCACGTGCAGTATATATATTATAGCATAACTCTAAGATCTGTATGATGCGGCCATATTTCAGCAATAGTAATCGATTCCAAGCAAAATTGCGGGGCATTCAAAGAGCATCGAAGACCCAAGAATTGAGATGCACGGCGAAATGCACTTCATCGATGACACGGCGACGTCTGGATGCACGAATGCAGCCATGAAGACACTCGACATCGAAGGCATTCATACACCGCACGCGTCCCCCCCTTAAAAAAAAATAAAAAATGCCCACATCGACACCCATGGCACTTACCTGCTCTACCTGCGTGGTCCGGCCAGAGGCGGAGAGTGGCGAACCACGGGAAAAACCTGCCGAGATCACTTTTGAATGTGGAGAATTTTCAAAAGGCTTTTAGGTATTTATGAATGGGAGCCCCCCTGCGTTTAGGACACGCCCACCGGCCAGTCCGACTGGCGTCACCAGTGAGGGAAAGACAAGCGGCACGACGCTTGCGCGGTCTATCTATCTATCTATCTCTATCTATCTATCTATCTATCTATCTATCTATCTATCTATCTATCTATCTATCTATCTATCTATCTATCTATCTATCTATCTATCTATCTATCTATCTATCTATCTATCTATCTATATCTATCTATCTATCTATCTATCTATCTATCTATCTATCTATCTATCTAGAAAACAGTCCCAGAATGACCCTCAGTTAAGTTGCAATGACGAAAAAAAAGATGTTCAGCATATACAAGTTAAAACTTTGATTTAAAAAAAAATCATTACATGGATAAATCTCATTCAATATGTTGTCAATTGTGATTATGGCGTTGAAGTTAAGTGTCTTTGTCTAAGTCATTTCTATCAGTTTTTTTAAATTTTGTAACAGTAATATAGTGCCCTCTTCTGGCAAAAATAAGTAAACTTCCTGTTTCAGGTAAATTATCATGACAAACATTATTTTTGTTATTTAAATCCATAATGAATGAGGTTTTTTTTTAAGAAAAAGACAGTTTTTCATTATTTTCTTCAGTCTGTTGTTGACATCAGTCTATAGTTCTGAAGCCCTTTACTTCCGGTATAACCTATCACCGAAAAGACTACATTACCCAATAGCGCCGCGCCGCCGTAAAGCCTTGTGGGTAGGTTAGCAGCGTCCTTGTCCACCAAGCGCACACGGATTGGCTTCGCGCTCGGGTTTTGGGGGGTGTCTGTCATTCACTAGTACTTGAACTAAATTGGAATTGTCCAACATGATGGCAGCAAGATTTCTCCGCCGTTCTCTCCCCGTACTGAGGCAAGCGCGCTGTTACGCCGAGGCTGTCTCTGGTGCCCCGCAGATGTCCTTCACTTTCGCCTCCCCGACGCAGGTAGCCGCGGCGTTGGAAATGCTAGCCGGGCCTTGCTAGCGTTAGCGGAACAGTTTGCTCAATATTCGCTTAAATGTATTATCAAACTTTGTCAAAAATCTTCGACAGTGTATGTCATTTGCTTGTTTTTCTTGCATTTGTGTCAATACTTTTTTCCATGCTTCATTTTTAAAAATAAATGCACATTTTGGAGTACTAGCAATGCTGACCGAGCTAGGTCAGCCAGATGACATGATTATTTGTTATTGACCTGCGGCGGAACTAATTATAACCACGTTAGTTAAAAAATTATTGTTGTGTATATGTCATTTAAAGTACTTTACGTTTGTTTATACAATATGAGGCCAACTTGACATTTTAACTTTGCTCTCAACCTTGACTTCTACTCCATGGACAGTTACACACCTGAACCTTCTGGCGTCCAATACAAGAGATATGTGGCAATTACGGCACCCATGCCCAGTGTGGGTGGAAAAATTGAGTTGTATTGCATGCTCCCATATATCATTTCTCAAACTACTTCTATATAGTCTTAAAGTAATCCTACAACAATGCCTTTATATAGAAATGGTTGGTTGTGAGGGTCCAGATGTGCATGACACTGCTTAACATCACAAAAATAGTAATTGCTCCATTCTCTTATCCAATCTATTGACGACTCAGTGATGCTTAGATACCGTCATTATTCAAATGAATATATTTCAAATGACTATGATTAGTTTTTCACTGATGGTGTCGTGGTACACAAGCCTGACTTTGGTACGGGCAGCGTGGAATCAATTCCTGCTCAATGATGGACGCGATATTTGCCATGTGGCTGACGGGCGATCATTTTAGGGTGCAGTCTGCCTTTCGCCTGACGTTAACTGTCATACGCTCCACCACTCTCGTCACTCATGTGAGGATAAGTGGCTTTGAGAATGAATGAATAGAATTAATTGAACACTTAGCATGCCATACATGAATCAGCTAGCTATTAGCAGATGACCAACTGTTGTCTTCCAATAATGATCTGGACTATTTAACAAGTGTTTTGGGTGTTTGGTATGGAAAGAACATAAAAAGGCAGATTTTCATGAAATAGTTCTTCAACAAAATTCAGGAAAAAATAAATTGGCAAATATATACTTTAGTTCACTATCAACACTCTGCAGGAGTTTTGTGAAACATCTATCAAGTTGACAATTCCCATCATATTTCTTTTGTCATATTTGCAGGTGTTCTTCAAAGAGGCCAGTGTGAAGCAGGTGGACGTGCCCACACTGACTGGCGCGTTTGGTATCCTCCCTGCCCACGTACCCACCTTGCAGGTCCTGCGGCCCGGCGTTGTCACGGTGTTCAGCGACGACGGCGCCGCTGCTAAATACTTTGGTAAGGTAGACATGACAAATAACAGAATGCTTGTTTTTATTTTTTCCTTCCTTATTAATTAACCCCCACCCCCTGCCTCCCTGTTTGTCATGTAGTTAGCAGCGGGTCCGTAACAGTCAATGCCGATTCTTCAGTGCAGCTGCTTGCTGAGGAGGCTGTACCGCTGGACCAGCTGGACATAGCTGTGAGTGAAATAAAATGCATTCTTTAAAAAAAAAAAAAAATAAGCCATTCATGGGCAGGGTGGTAATTTTTTGCCTTATTGAGATAAGTGTCCTAACAGGCCACAATAAATGGTTAAGTTATATGATAACTTTACTAATTTATAATCTCGTCGCAAAAATGGGACTCTCCCCGCAAGAGGGTACTTGGGTTTTCTTGGTAGATCGTCCCAAAAACCAGAATCAGATTCAAACACTTAAATATATTGATATACTGAAGGATATAATGCGTGAAAATCATGATGTCCCAAAAATGGGACGCTGCCCACAAATGGGTTAATGGGTTTCATAAATTCACAATAAAAGGTGTGGGACTTATGTGAGCTGCCGGGTTGCGTGTTACGTTGGTTTCAAGATTTATTGTAATTTAATGTCCAAAATTTAGACATTTAAAGTGTATCTTTTCTTAAACAAATTGGGTTAAACGTCAAATTTACCCACTTAAGTGTTTGACAGTTGAGGCTCTCTGACACTTTTTGTCTAAATTAAAAACTATTGTATTGGAAATGTGATGTCTTTGTGTTATGGGCAGCCTTAAAGACACTGCTTGCATCCAGGAAAAACAGTCCAATGCGACTCTGTGATAGATTTGAATTGATTTAAAAAGATTTGAAAGATGGGGGTGTCCTCATCGATGTTTTTGAGCCATTCTTAATTAGCGGCGTGTGTTCGGGTATGCCTCAAGCAGAGATGTGCTTTTTGGCAGCAGAAAGCACTCTGTGAACCCTGTAAGATTTCAAAGGACCTCTCGTTTTGATCTGCCGAGGCGTCCATGATGACCTGTTTGGTCGTCTTTGCAGATGAATTTGACCGTTTAAATGTCAGGCTTGTTAATGCTCCGCCGCGCTATCAACGCTGCCCCCTTTTTGACCTTGGGCAACGCCACTGTCAACTTCACTCCGAAGGACTCCATGAGGTTTTATTTTATTTATTTATTTTTTTAACCCCCCATCCCCTTCTGCGATTATGCGGAAACAATGTGCACAAGGGCCATGCTGCTAATAAGGAGGGAAAGGTCATTCACTGTTGAGTTATAGCAGATGTGTCAAATCCCTACTGGGCGACCTTTAACTTCCAGCCTTGTTTGGCATTTCTACTTTCTAATCGCCGCTGTGACAAATTGAGCTTTCAGAGCAAACGCGGCAGTTCTGATTTTTCTCCAGCCGACTTTTGTCACAAGTTGCCTTCCGCCGGGTCGTACTCTGTCCCCTTTTGAAGGTGATAGGTTGTACAGATTTTACTTGTCCCTGCCGCCAGGATTCATCCATCCATCCATTTTCTCTGCCACTTATCCTCACGAGGGTCACGGGGAGTGCTGGAGTCTATCCCAGAGGTCAATGGGCAGGAGGCACGGTACACCCTAAACTGGTTGCCAGCCAATCGCAGGGCACATTGAGACAAACAGCTTCACTCACAATCATACCTAGGGGCAATTTAGAGTGTCCGATTAATGTTGCATGTTTTTGGTGTGAGGGAGGAAACAGGAATGCCTGGAGAAAGCCCACACAGGCACAGGGAGAACCTGCAAACTCCACACAGGCGGGGCCGGGATTGAATCCGGGACCTCAGAACTGTGAGGCCAATGCTTTACCAGCTGAGACACCGTACCCCCTAGGATCAATTAGCATTTTTTTTTTCTTAAACTTGCTGATCGGTGAACGCCCCCAAAAATTCTGATTCAGAGTGAACAATTCTTTGGCTGTAGTCTCTCAGCACTGTATTTGTCCATTCACGTTTTTCTCCATTCCCTGTTCTTCCTCCTTCAGGCTGCCAAGGCCAACCTGGAGAAGGCTCAAGCTGACCTGGCAGGTACATCCGATGAAGTGGCAAGGGCAGAAGTTCAGGTCAGCATCGACGCCAACGAGGCCATCGTCAAGGCGTTGGAGTAGACATCCCCTGGGGTAAGGCCCACCACCCAACTTTATCCACTAGTTCACCGGCACGGAAAAAAATACCGTACAAGTTGATTCATACTCCCCAGCCACTTCATTGGGTAGAACACACTAGTAGTAGTAGTTTTTTGACACACACTTGTACCTTGTAATATCAGTTTAATCGGTTCTGTGACTGATCTCAATTGCTATGAGGTCCGATAGCATCATCTAGTGGCTGTGTATATGACACTCGTTCCATCCTTACATTGTCAGTCAACACAAAGCAAAACAGTTGACAGTGTGACGACTTATAGCTCAGAAAAGTTGTAATTTGATGCACTCATGAGATAAAGAAAAACTGTAAAGGGCTTTAAAAACATACCTCAGAGAGTTCAGTGGAATGATAGCGTATACGGTGTAGTCTTAATTGTAGGGGATGGACCAACCCGGACCGTGAATAGCAAAAAATCTGTGGCCTCATAATTGCAATAGAAATTTTAACCTTGCAAAATTCTCGAAAAAAGCAGGAATCAATAAGTTTTTTGGAGGTTGACCCTCCCCCACACAAAAAGTAAAATGGGGAAAAAAAATAATCAGTGAATCCTTTGTTTGAATTTTGTTGCCCTGATATTTCACGTGGAAGTAAATACAAGAGGCTTGTTCGTGAGATTGTTGCTGTTTGTTCGCATGTCTTGTTCCATCTGATTGGGCGTGGTTTTCACAGATAGTGAGTTGGTTGAAGAAGAAGATGAATGAATGATGACTCCATGAAAATGGGGTACCATTGCTTTGCTACTGCTGCTAGACTGAAAGCATTGTTTACCGTCAAGGTAATCAGCAGCATAATTTACTGTGCCAGTCAACCAGTTTTTCCAAGTTAGGATTGTCTGCTTTTGGTGAGGTTGTAGGAATGGACCTTTCCGACCTGTCAATCACTCGTCCAATAATAGCCAATCAGATAGCCGCATTGTATTAACCCCTGGCTTGACCCGGTAACTCTTGTCTTGATGTCCCACAAACAATGCTAGTTATCAGTTGCGTGCGCTTGGAAAAGTTGTTACGCAGAAAATGGTCCTCAGATGCGCTTGGGGAACGTGCAATTCTGATGAAAGATATCCGGCTTGGTTACAAGGGGCCCGCTTGATTTCATTTTCCAAAGCCTAAAACACATTTGAGGAAGTGTCTACGATGGATTAAGGCTCGCGGAAGAGCACGCGTACAATTTAGTGTGGACAATAACAAGCACCAGGATGTATGTTCGAAGGTAAGTGAGGGAGAAGTATCTTCTCTGAGTTTGATGGAATTATCAGTGCTTTATAAATTGCAGGAGCACAACTTTCACTTTGTTAGTGTATCACTGACCTGCTGAATTAAGTGTGTAATGTTTTATGCTAAAGAGTCGGCTTAGTGATACTAAATGTGCAATGTCATGCAAGAAAAATGTCCATTTGGCTATTTGTATCGGATCAGACTTTTAAGACGGGGCACTGGATTCCATTATGAGCCAAGTCAAATGAATACACCCACTCACTTATAAAGACTACAATGATATTACTCGTGATATTTCCAAGTAAAAAGTACTCACCCTGCTTTAAATGCCAATACGATACCACTATTTTATCCTGTTGGATTTCAATATAAATTTGTGAGGCGTCAAACTTTTTTGCATCAATCGCCAACTCAGACATTGCCTCCGGCTCCATCCAAAATCTTAATTCTGTGTACATATCCTTGCGTGAAATAGTTGAGACATCTCTGTAGAACTCTCTTGGACAAGTCTGACGCATTTGGCAAAAAACATACCCTGATAATATGTGGAATACATGATAGAGAATCCACTTCAAACCGGTTATGTTTAGTCGCCATTTTGGAAGATTGTGGGACATTGCAACTGTAGCTAGGAGGGGGGAGATCGCCAATCGGAAAGGTCCATTGTAACCTCAGCAATGACTGTTTTTTTTTTGTATGCATCGCTCGTTAAGTGATTGGTTATTAGAGGTAATGGTGTCTCTGGTCTGGTACCCTCACGCTGCGTAACTAAATTTCAGACGTTCACCATGACGATCATGTCTCCAAGCTTAATTGCAGTGAGCCACTGCTCTTTTATAGTCTGATTTGATTTGTCTTAGTTACCCAATGAAGTGGCCACGTTGAGATATTTAAGAGCTCATCGATAATCTGATTGCATTTTGTGATTGTTTCAACTGAGTTTTTTTTTCCCCCCTTGTTCTTTCAGGTCATCGTTGCTCTTTTTTTTTGGTTGTTTTTGGGTAGAACGGCCTTTCAGCATCTCCAGCTGTCCTGTGAATTCCATGCTTGCTTTGTACAGTGGACGAAAAAAACAAAATAAATTTATTTGGAATTATGTGGTGACCTTTTGCGTGGTTGTTTTTCTTAAACGTAACCTTCTCACTACTTCCTCTCGTTGCTGTGTGGCTTTTCCGCCTGTTGGTGGCAGCAGATTTCAGCTAAATGGGAAGAAAGGAAGTGTAGTGCTGTACTGTGTCAGATCATCTGATTATTATTTAACTGACCTTTAAACATTCCTTCAAGGAATTAAAACACCACTTCGAGATGCAATAACACATCTGTTTGTTATTAACGATGACCTCCTGGGCTTTGCTCATCAAGCTGGAAAAAGACCACCATTACCCGGTCTGTGGTAAACTGGGACCCTCTCCTGTTTCATAATCAACTTGGAGTTCCAGTTCATTCATTTACGAGCTGCATTCAAACCAGTTTGTTTTGAATGTCGGGACTCTTGAGGCCCCTCAACACATTGGCACATGCAATGAAGGCGCTTTATTTTTTTTTTATTACCAGCCAAACACACTTGGAGGCCTTATGCGAAGGTTAGGCGTCTCGCTTCCTTGTGAATCCATAAACACAATATTATTTTAAATCATAGCGTGGACCTGCGGGCTGGCGTCTCAGATCAGTAATAAAAATAACCAGTTCTCGACAGCTCACGGAGCAATCCGTTGGTACTCTTTCATCAAATTTTTCAATCTGCTTGTGGGCACGAGTAACACTTCAGACAGGCTGGATGAAACGCATCACAAGCAGCGATTTCATGCGTTTTTATGCAGGGGTGTTGGTGTTTTTGTTGCAGTTTGGTTAAGGGGATGCAGGATACAAGTGAAGATAATTGCTGAAAATGTTGCAAAAGTAAAAATGTAGCATAGTACTTAGTTGTGTAAAAATTCAACTTTTCAGTTTTCCTGATTTTTGTGTGTAGCTAAAATTGGTGAATTGCATCCCCGCCCCATATAAGAACTCGAGCACTTTCATTTGCATGCAGTTGGTTAGCTAGCTACGACTACACCTAGAAAATGCATCTTCATGTTGAACACTCTAGGGGTGTGGCTGCTTTAGAGTGCCTCGTTGTACGCTGTAAGTGTCCGCACATCACGGACAGAACCAGAGAGCAATGGATTTTTTTTTCCCCCGATTTTTAAAGTATCATTTTATGCACAATGCCAGATATTCGTATTAGCGCATTTTGACCAACACTTATCATAGTCATGAGTAACTTTTAAAATGTGATCAAATTCATGTCTCGTTTAAGGTATACTTATTTTTTTTAAGAAATACGGTGAGAACCTGCGTTCCACATTGCCTTTATTTTTTTTGATGATAGAACATTTCCTCCCCCCGTCACTAAAAATGAATTTCAGAGGCTGGATGACATCAGCTGTTCTCATGGCCACAAATGTCATTCTTCACACATCACCCCCCCAGTGTCTGCAATGTGTCTCCCATCCCCCCTCCGGCCCTCCCCTCAAAATAGAAGATTCTATGTCTGGTGCACATGTGACGATTTCCAGATAGCGGTAATCGTCAAATAGCATGACCAGAACCCATTTTTGACCCCAGCCCTTTACTCTTGTCATGGATCGCATGTGATCTTCATCAGACTGAATGACTCCAGTCACTTAAAATTTCACAATTTATCTCTTTCATAAGATGCTCTTTCGAGTCGTAATAAATTATGGGGCCCACTTTACATGCCTCGCTGTTGACATTTCACTCCTCGTGTTAGTGATCATTCATGCAGCGAACCGCACAGCAGAACTGTTTGTTTGCCCGCCGCGCTTCTGAAAAGAATGAGATGCTCTAATTGGTAGTGATTATGAAAGTTTTACATAAAACAGAGGAAGGGAAGATTCAACTCAAGATAGCATATTTTCAGACATAGCTGGCCGAGGGCTTTGGTCTAAGCTTACTTAACTGGAAAGGCGGCAGATATTAGCCATCAATGGCATCTGTGAAATTCTTTCGTTTCTTCGTGGAAACATGACAAATGTGAAATTTGCCCACCAACTGTCATGAGTAAGCCTACAAAATAAGCATCCACAACAAGTGTCTGAAAAGACAGGAAGTCTGCCATTTTAAAATTAAGTGGCTATTTTAGGCCATTTCCAGGGCTCATATATATATATATATATATATATATATATATATATATATATATTTGTTTTTTTTTTTGTCGTTTTACCACCAAATTATCAAGTATATCAGGTAGACATGACTTTGTCTTCCAGTCCTCTAGCTCAGGGTTCGGGAACCTTGTAGGCTGAGAGAGCCATAAATGCCAAAATGTAATTTCAAAAGAGCCATGCAATAGTTTAAAAACTAAATGCAGGTGTATTTAAGCCAGTGATTCTTAGTGTGCCGTGGTACATTAGTGTGCTAATTGCTAAAAAAAAAATATTCCAAGAAATAATGTATCTTTATTCATCTATTTATGCCAGTGAGGGACAATGACAGACAGAAAAATCCTCTTTTTTTAGATGGCAGGAAGTACATATAGTAATTAATTGATCCATTTTTGGTGACATTTAGTTTTGTTGGTGTGCCATGGGATTTTTCAATTGTAAAATATGTGCCTTGGCTCTATAAGTTTTTTTTCGGCTTGTCCCTTTCGGGGTGGGATCTTTGGCACAATTTTTAACGCCGGATGCCCTTCCTGACGCAACCCTTCTCAGGGAGTGGAGGCCCCAGTGGGATACGAACCCACAACCCCTGGTTTACCAAACCACTGCTCTAACCACTGAGCTACGGGGCCTCGTGCCTTGGCTCTATAAAGGTTGGAAATCAATGTTTTTAAGCATTTATGTAGCTAGAGTCTAGGTTAATGCTAAGACATACAGTACAACCTCAGTTGTCGACCACAATCCGTTCCAGACGGTGGTTCGAAAAGCGATTTGTCCGAATCGATATTTGCCATTACAAATGTAGCTACCAGGACACGTTTGCGTACAGAGGCTGCGTTAAACACAATAACAACACGTGTCGTGGGTCAGCTGGTCGGGCCGCATGCGTTGTGATTTCCGGGTTTTGTCCGGGGTATTCAGGTACCGATTCACGTTCGAAAACCGAAGAAAGAAAATCTCGAAATTTTCGTTTGAAAACGGATTTGTTCAAGAACGGAGACGTTCGAAAACAGAGTATTCACTGTAATTGGAAATGACAGATGGGCTCATGAAAACGTGCAGGCAGAAAATACCATTTATCCTTGCAAACAATTTCATCTCCTTCATTTATGTCCTTATTTCTGTGTTATACTGTGCCCAGGGCACACACATCAGAAGAAGCACCACATCATACATTAAATTGATGCAAGAAAATGGATAAAAAAAGATTCACATTTCTTTGCATTGCTGTCTTTTGTTAGTTGTAAGAAAACATCCATCCATCCATTTTCTTTTGCTGCTTATCCTCACGAGGGTCGCGGGGAATGCTGTATCCTATGCCAGCTGTCAACGGGCAGAAGGCGGGGTACACCCTGAATTGGTTGCCAGCCAATCGCAGGGCACATACAAACTGTTGCACTCACAATCACACCTAGGGAAAATGTAGTTTAGTGTAGTCTAACCCTAACCCACGTAGGCACGGGGAAAACATGCAAACTCCACACAGGCGGGGGCAGGATCGAACCCGTGTCCTCTGAACTGTGATGCCAATGCTTTACCAGCTGATCCACCATGCCGCCAGATAACATGAGTGTTACAAAAATAATTTTGGGGTAGAGGTTGGAATGGATTAATATCTTGTGTATTAATTTGCATGGTGAAGGATTATTTGAAACATAAGTGTTTTGTGTTGCGAGCATGGTTATGTAACCAATTAAACTTGTATCTCAAAGCAGCAATGTATTCTGTCCAAAGGCCACCATGGACACATACTAGCTGTTATCCATCCAGCCATTCATTTTCTTTTGCTGCTTATCCTCACGAGGGTCACGCGAGTGCTGGAGCTTTTCCCAGCTGTCAAGGGGCAGGAGGCGGGGTACACCCTGAACTGGTTTCCACCCAATCGCAGGGCACATCGAGACAAACAGCCACACTCACAATCGCACCTTGGGGCAATTTAATGTCCAATCAATGTTGCATGTTTTTGGGATGTGGGAGGAAACCGGAGTGCCCGGAGAAAACCCAGACAGGCACGGGGAGAACATGCAAATTTCACATAGGCAGGTCCGTGATTGAACCCTGGACCTCAGAACTGTGAGGCCAACGCTTCACCAGGATAGCTGTTATATTATGATTTTATATTAGCCATTATTTAGATAAATGTTGTCCATTGCCACCATCTTGTGGCCTCTACAGACAATTATAGTACGGTAGAAACCTTTTTAGGAGGACATCAACTATTATTTGTGGCTTAAGAATAGGTATTACGATTACAACCGCTCCACTTCTTTCTACACAAAGTGTTTTTTTCTTTTTACTCAGTAAATATGGTCAAGCACAGCCAAGCGCAGATAAAGTTGAGAACAGAGGCCTCGGCGGAAGGTCCAAAAAGGATGAGAGGTCTCCGGAGAGCGGTGTTGATTGGTGTTCCGACCTTTCGTTGGGAGACTTTGTTGCAGACTCTCTCCGTCAGCTGTCAGCTCCTCCCGTGCAGCCTGGCAGTGGGAGGGAGGCCGTGACACTCGCTTCCCACCACTCTGCCCTCTCATGTGCCATCCATCCCTCCGTTCTCGCAGACCCCCCCCCGTGCAACACAAACAACCCACCCACCCGTCCATCCGCACATTCAGACGCTTGCCTCCACACGGCGCGTTCCAGCCAGGTAGCAGCGCTATAAATAGCAAAAGTGTGGGCATTTTGGGGAGAAGATGGCAAAGCCGGCCGTTAAAGGGTTGGGATAATCCGCTGCTTTTCTGATGTGCGGGTACCAACACGTCATTATCACGGATGCTTTGGTCGCAATCATATCGCCCACTTCTGCTGCGCTACATTTTATAAACACTTTTTTTTTCTTTTTTGATTTACGTGACAAACAAAAGCTGTTGTCTTTAGTGGCATATTGTCTCGTTCACACCTGCGCAACAATGTAGCGCGGTTAGTTTTCCTGCCAACTCTCGGCGAGCTGCCTTGGCAGAAAAACAAACATACAAAGAAGTTCGGTTTCTACTGAGCCCCACAAATGGCCGGGGGGGGGGGGGGGTCAAAAATGCTAATATGAGTATATAGTGGCCATGAAGTCAACATTCCCACTGAATTTGTGGTCATGAAATATTTATAATGCGCACACAAACGACTCATTGGTGGCAATTAAATGGGTGGAACATGCCCACAAAATTAAAGACTGATTAAATAATGACTGATTTATTGCTATGAAACAAGTCTAACATACACACGAAAATATTAATACTTAAACTCATTCAAGCCTTTATAGCAGATGTAACTTGCACCAAATATTAATTTGGGGAAATAGATGCACCCACAATACTAATTTGTGTCAAAAAAAAAAAGATATGAACTGCTCACAAAATGATCATGTCCATGAAGTAGTTATGTCCTTACAGAATATTAAATTTGTGACCTGAAAATATATATAACATGGTCATAAAACACTAATTGTGGCCACGGAATACAAATCCCTGAGAGTTTTAATTCGAACATTCCCAAAACATTTTTGCATGATGAAAAAAATAACTTCTTTTTTATGACTTTTGCTTACACGTGCTTTCCCTTTTCGAAATTTATTGGCTTTTTGCACTTTTAAGACAGTTTGACGGCGGCACGGTGACTCAGCTGGAAAGCGTTGGCCTCACAGATCTGAGGTCCCGGGTTCAATCCCGGCCCCGCCTGTGTGGAGTTTGCATGTTCTCCCCGTGCTTGCGTGAGTTTTCTCTGGGCACACCAGTTTCCTCCCACATCCCCCCAAAAAAACATGCAACAGTAATTGGACACTAAATTGCCCCTAGGTGTGTTTGTGAGTGCGACTGTTTGTCTCGATGTGCCCTGCGACTGGCTGGCAACCAGTTCAGGGTGTAGCCCGCCTCCTGCCCGTTGACATCTGAGATGGGCTCCAGCACTCCCTCCGACCCTTCTGAGGATAAGCGGCTCAGAAAATGGATGGATGGAAGGCAGTTTAAAGACGATTACGTCGTGCACAGTGATGAAAACAGAAGTATGGGTGTGTTCTTTGACTTCAGTCTCGGACATCTTGTGTCAGTGTCGGTAGAGTTCTCGTGAGAGTCTGAAGGAGATGATTAATCGTGACTCGTTGCGTAAGGACAGGGTCCTTTATTGCGTCATGCCTGTGATGTGTCCTCTTAATCAAGTGCGCGTCTTTTTATATGCGTGCATATAAGAACAATGTGTAATATGTGTCTTTCCCCGTGGCTGCTGACAAAGGAGATTGTACGCATTAGGCATTCCAAGTGAAGGCGTCACATACTTGAGGCCGCTGCGGAGTCCACCAGCAGGGCGGGACCCAACTTGTACTTGTTGGAGTGTGTGTATGAAGACAAATACCATGCCACCAGATGACGTTTTAGATAGGAGTGTCGTGGTTTACAGTAAGCGGAGGCCAAATCTGGTGCTTGTCTTTGAGCGGCCCTGGGGATCTCCAATTATATTTAGCTTAAGGCCGGTAAACGGGTTCACTCCGAGTCGCGGCTTAAGTGTCCGGTTCTAACCAAATGCCCCGCGTTTGCGTCAGCGCCGGCATTGACATCACCGCGGACCCTGCCAGAGCCCACGTGAGGCCACCTGAGCCGACAGCTGGCAACACAAAGCCGAACGCCCCTAATCCTGGCACGGGACTCTCGACTCTTTCCCCAAACAAGGCAGCTGACGCCGCTCTTCGAGTGCACGACTTTTGATTGCTACTCGCTACTTTCGCAATGTTCGCGTTGCAGTCATTGTGGGGTTGTTGCACCATCCCCTGTGGGTTGTTGTGCTAAATTGTCTCTCTTCTCTGTGAGGATAAACGGCTAAGAAAATGGATGAACGGATAGCTTAAAGCAGTTCTAGAATTAGTCTGATACTTTGTGTTGTTTGACCATTGTCTTCTTTTTCTTTCGGCTTGTCCCGTAAGGTTGCGCTTTCGTCTTAGCCAAAATGCCGAATCGTTGTATTGGTGGATATTGCTCGAACACTCGGGAGGATAGATTCGCTCTTCATACTTTTCCAAAAGACCTGGTTCGTCGTGAAAAATGGATTGCACAGGTGGAAAGGACGAGAGGTTTGTGGGTTCCAAATGCCAGCTAGGTGTGTATTCAGCTACTAAATAAAACAATAGTAGGGGTTGGGGACGTAATCCGTAAGTCAGGGGTGCTAAATCTGTCTGTGAACATCGGAAGGCTTCCGTGCAGCAGCCGCTGAAGGACTGCCTCCATAGGCCTTGTGGATCGCCACAAACCTTGTCGACAAGGCCGTGCCGTCCTTGTGGATCGCCGCCGGCCGTGTGGATTGCTGCCGGCCTTGTCAACACGACTTCGGCTGGGGTGGTTCGTCGCAGCGCCGGGCCGTGGTGGCTCATCCCCACCACGGAGGTGGATTGGACAGGGAGGCGGTTTGGCCGCGGCGTTGTCGTCGCTCGCGGGCGGCCTTGTTTTTTATCAACGCCATCCAGAGGTTGATCGGGGAAGGAGGTGGTTTGGCTGTATGCGGTTTGGCCGGGATCCGCATATCGTCTAAATATGGCTCCAAACGATAGGGTAATATTGACCTGGTTACTTCACTCAGTTGTGAGATGTTCTCTTTTTCGAAAAGAGCTTCTGTGTCATTAGGAGCGTGTTCGTCTCCCATAGTAGGTGGCACAACGTGGTTTCAATGGCGAATGTCCCAGTGTGACGTCACGAACAGAAGATTTAGCCAATATGGCGACCACTTGGATGTCGAATGAGACTTCCACAACTTTGTGCATGGATGACGCCCTCTCCGCTCATATTTATTTTTTCATTTAGACATTGAAGTGAATAATGTTATGTGTATTTTTCATTACAATATCTATTTTAGACTGTTTATAAGGATGACACTTGACCTTTAAAGTCTGTTACTTTATGGTCTTACTGTCTGCTACTTGGTGGAACCTTAGTAGAGCTTTTCCATTCCATTCCAGAAGCATGTTTTAACATTTTTGGAAAAAATATGACACCACCCTCAAACATCCATTGCATTTTCCAAGCCACTTATCCTCACAAGGGTTACTGGAGTACTAGAGTCTATCCCAGCTAACTTTTGGCAGGAGGCAGGGTACACCATGAACTGGTTGCCACCCAAACGCAGGGAACATAGAAACAACCTATGGGCACTTCAAAGTTCATGCATGTTTTTGGGGTTTGGGAGGAAACCAGAGTGCCCAGAAAAAAAAGAAAACACACAGTCAAGGAGAGAGTATGGAAACTCCACAGAGACATGGCCCGGATTTGAACCCCGGTTCTCAGAACTGTGAGGCAGACGCGTCAACGTTCCACCCCGCTCAAACAAATGTCGGTCATTGTATGTTACGATCATTTTGCGGCTTTTCCGTGAGATTTGGATTTTGTTTCCAGAATTGCCCTCGGGCTATAGGTTCCCTGCCGCCGAGTTAGATAAAGCTGCTGCCAGTTGCCAAAACAAAGTTGATTTGTCTGGGCACGAACACTTACACAAATATACACACAGACAACCAGTAAGTTCCCTCAGTTGTTTGTTGATGTCTTAATTGCGCTGTAAGCACGTGTATTCATGGGTTTTTAACCACAACATACCAAAGCAAAAGTGTTTTGGCATAAATAATTCCATCAGAGCGCCTCCTGATTGGCTTGAGCCATGTTGGAAGATCCCCCTACATTGTAAGTCTGCAACAAGCTTTTGTTTTTTTTAACTTCCCAAAAAGCAACAAACTTCTCAAAGTCTCCGTAGTGATGTAACTTTTCCTGAAAGGAACTTCAAAGAATGAAAGAAAAAAAAATAATAAAGGAAGTTCCTTGAATTGTTAAGTATCTTTTCAATGGAAGGGTTACTGTATTCGGGGAAGTCATTGGCAGTTTGCCTGCGTTTAAATGGCCCGCAGCAAATTTAAATAATAAACACGGATCGGACCCAGGTGGCGGGCCGTTGGCTGAGTGCCACCTAGCAGGAGGTGAAGGTGGCGGGTGCTGGTCGAGCACCGCCTGAAGGTGGGGCCTAACAGGGGGCTGCAGTTGCCCTCTCAGACTGCTGCCGTCGAGGCTCGGTAGGAGTGGATACGGGTGCTCATTTGAGATGGATCTAAGTGCCTGCACCACGCCTCTCCGCCCCTGGAGTCGCCCAAAGTCTCAAACCCCCAAGTACGAATGGTCAACCGTATCAAGGTCCAGAAAGTGGACGGGATAACGACTGTCGTACTTGGCTACAGCAACAACAGGAGTGGATATGAGACGGGTACATTGCGCAGGGACTCAAAAAGGTGAACTAGGAAACATGGGTGGCACAGACTGAGGTGACACAGGAGCTGGTTTGGCTTGACGAGACTTCGTCAAAATGGAATTGGAGGACAAAAACTGAGCTCTACTTGGGCGTCCCCGCTGGCCACCACATGTTGGTCCTGGATAAATTGTCAAACGGGTACCCCAGAAGAGCTCATAGGCAAAGGACTCAGGATCAGACTCATGGGGGCTAGAGATGGGGAGATATGACAAAAATTGACTAGAACATGTAAAACTGGGGGAGGAAACGGAAAATTCAAAATCTGTGTATGAGTCGGAATCAGGCAGGCAGTCATAAATCAATGTCCTCAAAATCGGAAAAATCTGAGTAATAAAACAGGGAGGTGAAATATTCGGGCCTGGTGAATAACTGACAAGTGGGGGACACTGCTGAAAAGGAAGGAGAGGACCAAAAAACGGCTCACTTAAAGAGGGCAGGCTGAAATGTGCAGGGAGGCAGACTGCCGGCATGACCGGCGACACAAAGTTCTTCCCGCTGGGTTCTGTCTCAGTCGGTCCATTCTGTCAAGGTCGGGGCTTGCGGAGGACCCAAATGCAGGGAGGCAAGGCAGGAGTAGAGCAATCTCAAAATTCTTTAATTCTAAAACAACTTCAAAAAACAACCACAAATATTCAAAGTAACAAAGTATGACTTGAACCTAAACTAGAAACGTGACATGACTTTCCAAACCGTAATAAGCAACGAAGCAACAAGGACAATGGAAGAAGAACTGAAAAGAAGAAGAAGAACTGAAAGAAAATGGGGAGCAACATACAAAGGACTGGAGAGCACAAAACATGGACAAGATGCGAGTGGCTGGAAGGAGCTGATTGGTCAACTCAAGCGAGGAGGGAAAACACCAACAGATGGATACAACCGACAAAATCAGCACAAGACATGGAACACGGGAAAAACAAAACCAACCCAACCCAACCAAAACCAAGAACAGGACACTTTGTGGTTGTCATTAATGTATGGCCCTGTGAATGACTGGCGACCAGTTCAGGGTGGAGTCCGCCTTTCGCCCGAGGTCCTCCGGCACTCCCGTGACACTTGTAAGGATAAGCGGCTCAGAAAAGAGATGGATGGATGATATTTTAGCAATGTAGGAGTACTTGGAGAAACCCCTTACAAGCGCAGGAAGAACATGAAAATAAGGCTAGCCGGACCCCTGATATGAGTGAGGCAGTTGTACAAACCTTGGTCACTGCACTGCATTTAAGAAGAGATGAGAAACATCCATCCATTTTCTGAGTTGCTTATCCTCACGAGGGTCACGGGAGCGCAGGAGCCTATCCGGGCTATCTTCGGGCAGGAGGCAGGGTACACCCTGAACTGGTTGCCGGGGCACATAGAAACAAAAACTACCCAGATTCACACTTTCGGGCAATTTGGAGTCTTCAATTAATGCATGTTTTTTGGGATATGGGAGGAAACCCACAGAGGCACCGGAAGAACATGCCAAATCCTCACATGTGGGGCCGGGATTAGAACCCCAGTCCTCAGAATTGTAAAGCAGATGCTCTAACCAGTCATCCACTGTGCCGCCACATAAAGGACACTTAAGAATTTTAAATATATAAACTGTGTTCTAATTTGCCAGTAAACTGTTTTCTTGTGTTTGATGCCTATGTACATATATCCAATTTTCATTGTATTGAACTATTGAGATTTTTTTTTGTTGTTTTATAAAATATTTTTAATTTATTCTTCTGCACCTGTGTATTTCTTCTGTACCAGTATTTTTCTAAAAATGAAAATAAACTGCAGCACGGTGAATCAGCTGGTAAAGCATTCGCCTCACAGTTCTGAGGTCTCTGGTTTGATCCCGGACCCGCCTGTGTGGACTTTGCACGTTCTCACCATGCCTGCGTGGTTTTTCTTCGGGCACTCCAGTTTCCTCCAACGTCCCAAAAAAATGCAACATTAATTGGACACTCTAAATTGCCCCTAGGTGTGATTGTCTCGATGTGCCCTGCGATTGGGTGGCAACCGATTCAGGGTGGACCCCGCTTCCTGCCCGTTGACAGCTGGTATCGGCTCCAGCACTCCCTGTGACCCTTGTGAGGATAAGCGGCTATGAAAATGGGTGGTTGAATGGTTGAAAATAAACCCAGATCATTTTCAGAATTATCTACACAAGTGCATTTATTGAGCATCTTATAATATAATACACTTATTATCAACCACTGTTCAGCAGCAAAATACATATTTCCAAGGGAGAATAGTTTTAGTAGACAGGATTGTTAAAATGCAGATTAAAATTGTGTTAGCGTGTGAACACAACAATTCGGAGCAACTGCACGTGGCGTTCAGTTTGGGCCTCGCTTCTCACCCGGTAAAAAATAAAAAAATTGGTCTTGAAATGAGAACATCTTGAATGTCAGCCGGCATCTCGGAACAGGTCGTGTTTCACTTTGGGATTTTCACTCCAATTAAAGAGAAGTATTTGTTTCTTCGGAATGAGGGCGTAAGCGTTGGCATTTCTTTTTACACGGGGATTCCTGCTTCTACCGCACCTAATTTAAAAAACATAATTCCAAAGGCGCATCATTTCAGACAATGCCTCATTGTGCTAGTAGTAATAAGCAGCCTCTGAGTCGTGTTAAATGGAAAAAAATCAGTCTTGTACGCCAAAGAATCACTGCAAGTACACTTCAGTTGGAATTTCTTGTAAAGTACTGTTAGATCCATTGTTTTATCATGTATTAGTTTTTATTATTCTTGCTTTTCTATTGTTCTCTTTTGGTATTGTTCTATTGTCTCGAGAAACTAATAAAAAGGGGTACACCGGTAAGGCTGACTCAGAACGGGTGTCGGAGTTGCACCTGGTCAGCCAAACCTGTGTCCTCCCCGTCTCGGGCCAAATTGAAGACCTTTTCTGTCCCTTCATTTGCATATTTAGTCCAGCGGTTGGGTTTAACCCCAACAACTACAATACATTTACATATAACATTTGTGACCTTTAACCTCCCAAGTACAGGAGTTTAATGTACCCTTACTTGTCTAATTCCCCCACATTCTTGACCCGCAGAACAAGCCCAGCCCGGTGTACATGTGCACGATTCTCAAATTCAGACAACGCATCCATCCATTTTCCAAGCCGCTTATCCTCACAAGGGTGCGTTGCCAGAGCCTATCCTAGCTAACTCCGGGCGAAAGGCAGACTACTCAGCGAGCATTAGCACTGCAATCAAGCAAACTTTAGCCACAGCTGCTACCTTAGAGGCGTGATCTATTCATAATGGAATGTTACTATAACACTGTCAGTTTGAAGTTTCATTTTTTTTTTCAATATTTTAGTTTTAAAAAAATGTAAAAAGTCGTCTAAAGAAATGTTGCTAGTTTCGTGTAGCTTCAGTAGAGTCTCAGCTACCTCCTATTTCTAAATTCACTGCTGTCATGTCAAACTTATAGTTTCAACCCATTTGTCCAAAAGGGATATTTTTTTTTTTTGTTGGGGGGGGGGATTGCAAACCCATGATTAAAAAAGTGTGGTACATGTTTTACTTATGCTGCATCTTCTTGTAGGTGAAAGATTCACAGCCCTAAGTGCAGGTCAGTTGTGTTTAACCTTAAAATTCAATAAAGTTCTATTTAATCTCAGAACATTTTTTAAAGACATTTATATTGAGACACTTTTGAAATAACTTTTATGTAAAATAAATTTGTATTGAATTTTCCGCTATTTAAACTTAATTTTTTTGTGTTGAAACTGTTATAGAAGGTTCCGATAATAACAAAAAACAACTTTTTAGAGAATTTATACGTTTCATTTTTAATGAACACTTTGACGCCACTGTAGTTTATCTTGGTAATAATGGTGCTACCTGGAAAGTTGGAAAGCTTTTTTTAATTTTATTTCATTTTTTTTTAGGTGATTTAAGGTGCAGACACCCCATATTGAACTCCCCCCCCCCTCGCGGCGCAACAGTTTTGTAATCTCAAACAATGGCGTCTGTGTTATTAATGACATTTCGCGCGCGGTACTCAGTCCAGAGCGGGCCAGACATCTTTTGAATGCCACCACTGACAGATTACGCGTTCGGAGCCCCCGAGAGGTGGGATTTTTCCATTACTCCAAATAGAAAGCCAATGTGCGACGCCGAAAAGGTCAGCGAGTCTTATATTAGAGGCAGCCCCCCTTACATGTGCTAACTATGGACGGTCATCACATTGAATGATTCAAAATGGCTGTGGGCATGGATCACACTCGGGGTTTCTGCATGCTAACGTTTGCTAACTAGCGCAATGCTCAGGGAGGGTCCTGGTGAATGTTATAGCAGTGCTGGAATAAAGGTCAGTGGGCCACAGATATGTTTAATTCATCGTCACATGCTTGGCAAACAACAGAAGCGTCGGTCCAAATGTACTCATCAGAGGGTATCATTTGTTTTGGAGTTTTTTCTTGCTTACTCTTTCGATCAAAGTCAACCAAATTGTCTCGAAAAGATAATTATGAGGTATTATGGTATCTATCAAGAGGAATTCTCACCCCCCACCCCCACTCCCTCCCTGATCTGCCCGAGAAAACAAGTCAGGTGGGGCGGGGCCGACAATCATTATTGTAATTTGCTTGTTTATTATTTACTCCCTTGACAGTCATGAGTCTTCTAGCCCAGTTGTTTAAAAAAAAATGTAACCAAAATACTACCACAGTGTTGATTAAAAATGAGGCAAAGACAGTTTTATATCTAAAATTATGCACGGTTTGAAGATTTAATTCAGTGATTCTTTGCAGACCACAAGATAAGATTGTAAAGTTAGTAAACGTGCTTGACAATTCACCACATTTTTAAACTGATTACAACAAAAGTATGAACTTTTCTTATCGCCACGAATAAATACAGTGGGCCTTTCGTGCCAACCCATGTGGGAAACGCCATAGACGGACCAATGAATTGCATTGGTGTTACTATGATATCACCCAATGGCAAGTCTTTCTATCAGTCCACCATGTATCCCATAATACTCACTGTTATTTAACAAAAAGATTTTTTGCTTGCATTAATAATGACATCTCCTGAAATTTGCTGAAGTTTTGAGAACCTCAGGGGTCTATCCTTAGCCCACTACTGTTTTCAGTGTACATGCTCCCTCTGGGCACTTGTTCAGCCGCTCTCATGAAATGTCTTTTTTTTTTTTTTTTTTGCTATGTTGATGAAATCTTGATCAATTTCAGTTCTAAAGTTCCAGGAACTTGAATTTACCGACAGACTTGTCCAGTCTCACTTTCTTCAAGTTAATCCAAAATCCAGCTGTTAGACCTTAAACAAGAACCAGCCGCAAGTCTCACTTTATCCTTGTCCTTGCATCCCTCCATCGGCAGCCAGTAAAATTCTGATTCATCTAAAACACAGGTGTCAAACTCAAGGCTTGGGGACCACATCTGGCCCCCACATGATTTTATGTGGCCTGCGAAGCCACATCTACAGTGTCAATTTCCACGATTCTTGTAAAAATCTGTACCAAAATTTGAAATTGTCTTCTTCTTCTTTTCCTTTCGGCTTGTCCCGTTAGGGGTCGCCACAGCGTGTCATCTTTTGCCATCTTAGCCTATCTCCTGCATCTTCCTCTCTAACCCCAAGTGCCCTCATGTCTTCCCTCACCACATCCGTCAACCTTCTCTTTGGTCTTCCTCTCGCTCTTTTGCCTGGCAGCTCAATCGTCAGCACCCTTCTACCAATATACTCACTCACATGTCCAAAAACCATCGAAGTCTGGTCTCTCGAATCTTGCCTCCAAAACATCCAACTTTGGCTGTCCCTCTAATGAGCTCATTTCTAATCCTATCCGACCTGCTCACTCCGAGCGAGAACCTCAACATCTTCACACCTCCAGTTCTGCTTCCTGTTTCTTCAGTGCCACCGTCTCTAATCCAAAATTTGAAATTGTCATATATCATAAATGATAAAGTTGAGATATTACAAGCATTTTTGTGTTACAAAATGTGAATAGTTGAAAAACACAATACCCTTGATTCTGATTCCAAAACTCGTTCATAAATTGATGACGTAGATATGATGATATGATGAAATATTTTTGTTTCACAGTCATAACGGACCACCACACGATCTCTGCGCTCCCGAAATCTCGGCCATTTTTTTATCGATTCCCCACAAAACGCAAATCAAAAGGTGGGCGTGCATTTGCGTTCCCAGCTGCCAACATGGTGGAACCATCTCCACATAATCGATTCCAACGGCAACAACGCCTAAAAGTGATTTTATATTGTCAAGCCTTTCTTCTGGACCTCACTTTTTCTTTTTTTACATCTCTTGGTGTCCTGTCTGTCTGTACGTTTGTCTATTTTAACGAATCTATCTCAATTTTGCACATGTGTGTGAAGGACTTGACTACTGCGTGTTTTAAAAGCTGCACTATAAACCCAGCGTTTCTTACTCATTTGAAATGAGCAGCAGAAACTCAGTATTTTTCGAAGTGCTCATGAACGACAGTTTCAATCTTTCACGAGGAACCAAAACGATCACTCATGCCGAATTCCAGGGAATTAAGACATTTTCCACGTATTATTAGAAAAAAAAAAATTGCAATTGGACATCACATTTTTTTTTACATTTCGTTTAAGGCAGTCATCAGTTGTGTTTTTAGTTGATATCTGACTAGAAGGCTTTGGAGGGTGGACTTTTTTCTTTGCATCATAAGACAATTATCTTCGGATTGCTTCTGGGAAACCCCGTTTTTGTTTTTTTTTTTCTTTTAAACCAGAGCAGGCTGCCACACTTAACATCTTTAGACATGGCGAAGCAGCAAGTGGCTCTCTGCCCAAGGTTATTTTTGACAACAAGTAAACAATTAGTGGTTTGGTATTTGTCCAATCCGGAAAGCACCCGGCTGCCATGTTTGTCGGAAAAGTTTTTTTCTTTCATTTTCTGTACCGCTTATCCTCGCTAGGGTCGTGAGCGTGCTGGACCCCGTCCCGGCTAACTTAGGGCAGGAGGCGGGGTACGCCCTGAACTGGTCGCCAGCCAATCGCAGGGTACATAATCATTCCTCCGCACATTCGCACCTGCGGACAATTTTTTTCCATATTTTGGGGACGTGGGAGGACACTGGACAACCCGGAGAAACCAAACCCAAAAAAACTGAAATGGAGGGCGCTAGAGCCTATCCGAGCTGATTTGGGACTAAACCCTGAACTGGTCACCAGCCAATCGGAGGGTACCATTCTTACTCACAATCACACCTACGGACAATTTTTGGACAGTTGTCAAATCATCGGCCGTGCATATTTTGGGGATGTGGGAGGACACTGGACAACCCGGGGAAACATTCCTTTAAAAATGTATTTTCAAAGGAATATAATTATGCGGCACGGTGTCGCAGCTGTAAAGTGTTAGCCTCACAGTTCTGAAGTCCCGGGTTTGATCCCGGACCGGCCTGTGTTCTCGACGTGCCTTTGTGAGTTTTCTCTTCCTCCCACATCCCCAAAACATGCAACATTAATTGGACACTCTAAAATTGCCCCTAGGTGTAATTGTGAGTGCAGCTGTTTGTCTCTATGTGCCCTGCGATTGGCTGGCAACCAGTTCAGGGTGGAGCCTGCCTCCTGCCAGTTAACAGCTGGGATAGGCTCCAAGCACTCCCCGTGACCCATGTGAGGATAGGCGGCAAAGAAAATGGATGGATGGATTATTTTTAAAGGAGTGTAATAACGTTAGACAGTGAAACAGTCAAGAAAAAGCACCACTGTACATCACTTGGCTCTTTTTCATTTTTATGACATGTTTTGAACTCAAATCTCTCCATCCATCCATCCATCCATCCATCTATTTTCTTTGCCTCTTATCCTCACAAGGGTCGCGGGAGTGCTGGAACCTATCCCAACTGTCAATGGGCAGGAGGTGGGGTACACCCTGAACTGATTGCCTGCCAATCACAGGGCACATAGAGACAAACAACCAGTCGCACTCACAAACACACCTACGGGCAATTTAGACTGTCCAATTAATGTTGTATGTTTTTGGTATGGGGGCGGCACGGTGTCGCAGCTGGTAAAACGTTGGCCTCACAGTTCTGAGGTCCAAGTTTCAATCCCAGACTAGCCTGTGTGGTGTGTGCTTGTTCTCCCCGTGCCTGCGTGGGTTTTCTCCGGGCACTCCGGTTTCCTCCCACATCCCAAAAGCATGCAATGTTAATTGGACACTCTAAATTGCCCCTAGGTGTGAGTGTGACTGCGACTGGTTGTTTGTCTCGGTGTGTGCCCTGAGATTGACTGGTGACCATTTCAGGGTGTACCCTTCCTCTTGCCCGATGACAGCTGGGATACGGTCCAGCACTCCCTTCGACCCTCGTGAGGATAAGCGGCGAAGAAAATGGATGGATGGAAGTTTTAAACCCAAATCAAATGTAAAATTGTTGGAAACTTTTGCAGGCCAGGTAAAATAAGACGTAGTGCCAGATCTTGCTGCGGGCCTTCAATATGACAAATGTGCTCTAAATTGTCCATAGGTATGAATCAATGTTTGTCTCTACACGATGTGGATTGATATTAATCTTTGAACAAGACTGATATAGAAACAGATCTGCAGTTGCTGTGACTCACTTTTGCAAGGCGCTGTTCCGCCCATATGTAGTAAATATTTAACCATGCCTCATCGCTGGCATTCTGTTTATACTCTGAGCCTTTCTCAGAAGCGACGGCGGATTTTCTCCCAGCGCGCTTTGGTCGTTATTGCTGTCATTTTCCCACAAACATCCAAGCGCAGCTGAGGGGACGCTGACCTCTCGTTCGTGCACAACAACAGCGGGCGGGAGTGGGGTGAAAGGCCAGGGGGGGGCAATGTGGGCAGGGAACGGATGACGTCGCCAGTTGGAGCTATTTCTGGAATATGGAGAAGCCCCCCCGCCGCATTCCTCCCAGCCAATGGCGGGTGGGGGGGGGCTTCATGTGGAAACTCTCCACGTTGACCTTCTCGAGGGCGGGCGGAGGGGGTGGGGGGTTAGCGCGATACCTCAACAGGCTGCGGAAAACTGGGTCGGGGTGGAATTTCGAGACTGGAGCTCACGAAAGAAAAAAAAGTCATTAGGCAAAAAGTGACGCGAGAGTTATAAAAGACACGTGGGGGGGGGGGGGAGATGTAATTAGCCCGCAGCTTCGGCTACCCCGATGGAGGAGGATTAGCGGGCAGACATTGTGCAAATGTGTGTTTGCGTGCATGTTCAAGCGTGTGTTTTCAACTCCGTGGGAGGAGGAGGAGGAATGAGGCCATTTGGCAATTCCGAAATTTGCTTCTTGCACCAACCGAGGAAATGCCTGCATCTGGTGTTCAGCGCTGTTTACTGTACAGACGCACGTGCACGCACACGCGATTTCCTACATGTGCAGAAGTGGCGAAAGTATTCAGAAGTCCTCATTCAATTTCTTTACTTGAGTAAAAGTGAAAAAGTACAAACCCTGAACCCATTTTTTTTTTGTACAGTCAGTTATGTAAGACAGCTGATTTGTTAACTTGGCACAGCAGCAAAACATATCTGAAGGTAAAAGTTACTGTACCTCTTGAGCTTAGTGTTCCGACAGAAATGAAAAATAAAATTTGCTAAATTCTTTACATCAGGATTGAAGTGACAGCATGTGTTACATTAGCACAACAAAATGACATAACAAATGCCACGAAGCCAGTCCAGCTTCCCAATAAAAAAGCAACAATATGATTGGAGTGTGCTTTTAATAAGAACATGGAACTCCATAATATATTTTGTAATAGCATACTGTCATGAAATAACCGTTGTCTCTGAGTATAGTTATGTTGTTGCTCTGCTTGTGTTGCACCACCATTTGTGTTCCTATATGTTGCTTTGCTCCGAGGGTTATTTTCTTATCCTGGATTTGATCGGCCTGATTGGATCGTCCGATAAAATTGACTTTTTTTTTTTTTTTTTTGCTGATTAGATGATCGGTTTGATGTCATAATTTGCTGGTCCGATCAGTGACGTCATTGATTCGTTGAGGTATGTTCACGTACTTTAAATACGATCAGGTTCGCAAGCAGGCAACAAAACAGGTTACCACTTGTGGTTGTTTGAAAACAGGCTGCTGTTGTATTTGAACAAATGATATGACCAGTTCAGGGAATTCCGACCTTTTAGGAACCAAGGGCACATACCGACCGGTACTTTACGAGTGAAAAATCACACAGCACACAAACAAACAAAAATGTCACAAAAAGTAGAAACATTAATTGCTGACATTGATGCTATTCATTAGCCCGTTTGTGGTGTGACGATAATGTTTTTAATAGCCACATGTAATTGTATTTGTTTTATGTTTAGTTAGACAGTAAACTGGGAGTGTCAATAAAATAAAAAGTATTTGGGTTAAGTCCATTGCAACTGTATGGCACCTGTGTCTCAAATTTTTGCCTGTGAGTTAAAGCATAAAAAAATCTGACAAATCTGTTTTCTCCAGGTACTCCGGTTTCCTCCCACATCCCAAAAACTTTCAACAATAATTGGACATTCTAAATTGCCCCTAGATGTGATTGTGAGTGCAGCTGTTTGTCTCCAAGTGGCCTGCGATTGGCTGGCAACCATTTCAGGGTGTACCCTAGCTGCTTCCTGGCCGTTGACAGCTGGGATAGGCTCCAGCACTCCCCGCGACCCTCGTGAGGATAAGCGCAAAAGAAAATGGATGGATGGAAGTTGGATCATTCGTATCTCAAGGCACCACAGTATGATTTTCAGGTTTGGACAGAATTTTTTTAAAAGTCAAATGCTGATGATTTTCAGGCTTTCACGCGATACAACGCACTCACCCCGAATCGTCATTGGGGCGAACAACATCAAGCAACTCTTTTAAATAAGATTAAGGATGGGGAATATCTTATTAGCTAGTTTTTTTACATTGTGTCTCATTCGTGGATGTTAAAAAAAAAAACTATCAAGTACACATATCTGTTTTCAAATGTAGGGCATAAACATGAAACAGGTGTTGGGGAAAAACAAATACTCAAGTTAAGTACAGATACCTGAAGTACTCTAATGCAGTGTTTGTGTGTTTTCTCTGACTTGCTGTGTGTCCCTCCCACCCCCTCCCTCACACACACTTCTACACAGGCTGACCCCAAAGAGCAGCATCACCACTCGACTGAATGTCCACCGTCTTTGTTTGGCCCCGACTAATGTGCAAGACGTCCATTGCGCTTTGCCAAAATCCACCTACCCGGCCTCCCACGTTCCCTGCCCACTCTCGGCTCCCTCCCTCCCCTTCGCTTTCTTCTCTTTCACGCGCTCCACGTCGACACCCGACCCCGGCGTGACCGCCGCGTCCTCGGGCACCGCGCCGCAGGCTGGCGGAATAAACAAACCGGCCGCTATTAAATTTGTAGTTGCGTGCCGGCGGGTGGATTTCATTGGCTTATTTGGCGCAAGTTCCAGCAGGGGTCCGATTGCGCGGTCGGTGATTATCGAGTTTGTGGAGGTGTTCAAGCGACGCCATTTGGATTTTTTTTTGTCAGAGCTTGATGACTGTAGTGTGAAGTAAAGTACAAATGGAGTTGTACTTCAATTTAAGATTGCCCCCACTTATGAGCTTTTCAAGATAAGAGCTGTCATCCAGCTAATATTTTGTTTTGGATCAAATATTGCATGCGTTCACAAATTTTGCTTTGTGCCATCCATCTGGGGCACCGTTTCAGTCGACCTTTAAGAGAAGGCATGAAAGCAGCACCTTTACTTCGTTTTCACTATTAGCTTCCACTTAAAGTAAATACATAGTGTGACTACTTGGAGGATGATTCATGCAAGCACGGTGACACAGAAGCGAAACACACAAACGGGCCGCAGAATATGGAGCGGCGGTGTCAAATGTCCTCGTTACAAATGTGACAGGATGAGCCACAACGGAACATCGCATCCTCGCGGTGACGACGCCTCATCGTGTTACTACGCGCAAGCCGTGCTGACGAGTCTTTGTTTGGCTTTGATCTGACTTCAGTACGCCATTTTTAGCAAATATTCTGAGCGGAGGAGGCCCTCGGGGATCCGGAGAAGCCGCGCAAGGGGTTCTCGCGGGAATTCATGTTGAAATCACGTAAGAAGTTGAGCCCTACACAGGTGAATCTCAATGTGTACTGGAAAAGCTTTTCTTCACTTCTTCACTTCAAAAAGTGCAACTTGTGTAATACACAGTGAAATTAGAAATCTGAATATTACTTAGAAACAATTTCAATTATTTTAAATATAAAAGGGTGGAAGGGTGGATCAGATGGAAAGCGTCGGCCTCACAGTTCTGAGGTCCCGGGTTCGATCCACTGTGCGGAGTTTGCATGTTCTCCCCGTGCCTCCGTGGGTTTATTCCAGGGACTCCGGTTCCCTCCCACATCGCAAAAACATTAAACATTAAATTGGACACTCTAAATTGCCCCTCGGTGTGACTGTGAGTGTGACTGTTTGTCTCTATGTGCTCTGCATTTGGCTGGCATCCAGTTCAAGGTCTACCCTGCCTCCTGTCCGTTGATAGCTGGGATAGGCTCCAGCACTCCTGTGACCCTCGTGAGCATAAACGACAAAGTAAATGCATTTTTAATCCATCTTTAATTGTGTTGAGCTCCCTGCTTATTCATGGTTCACTATTCACAAGTGTATCTATTTGTAATTTTTTTTACATGTGGAATTTATACCAAATTTGTAAGTCAAAAGATATCCATCAATTTTCTTAGCCGCTTATCCTCACAACGGTCGCGGGGAGTGCTGGAGCCTATCCCAGCTGTCAACGGGCAGGAGGTGGGGTACACCCTGAACTGGTTGCCAGCCAATCACAGGGCACCTTGAGACAAACAGCCGCACTCACAATCGCACCTAGGGGCAATTTAGAGTGCCCAGTTAATGTTGCATGTTTGTTTTTGGGATGTGGGAGGAAACCGAGGTGTCCGGAGGAAACCCACGCAGGCATGGGGAGAACATGCAAACTCCACACAGGCAGGTCCAGGATTGAAACCAGGACCTCAGAACTGTGAGGCCAACGCTTTACAGCTGAGAAACCGTATCGCCAGTCAACAGACTTTTTTTCACGCATTATCATAACATACTAAATGGATGTGAGAGCAAACTTGAAAATCTTGGAAAAGAATTGCAAGCAGACAATTTTCCTGAAACTGAACATGCGCCAGGGTGACAAAACACTAAAATTTGCCAGAATATTTATAATAAGGCAGCATGGATCATGCTGGAAAAACGTTGGCCTCACAGTTCTCAGGTCTGGGATTCAATCCCGGACCCGCCTGTGTAGAGTTTGCACATTCTCCCCATTCCTGCGTGGTTTTTCTCCAGGCACTCCGGTTTCCTCCCACATCCCAAAAACCAACATGCAACATTAACTGGGCAGTCTAAATTGCCCCTAGGTGTGATTATGAGTGTGAATGTTTGTCTCGATGTGCCCCGCGATTGTCTGGCAACCAGTTCAGGGTGTAACCGAGCTGCCTCCTTGCTCATTGACAGCTGGGATAGGCTCCAGCACTCCCGCAACCCATCGTGAGGATAAGCGCCAAAGAAATTGGATGGATATTTATCGTAATTTGACAGCAGTCTGAAAAAAATACATAAATTTTCACCATCCTCTGGTGCAAGACTTTTCGTATGAAATCTTGACAAAATTGTCAAGTTAGCAAAAAAAAAAAAAATGAAGGTCAAATATTGCCATAAAAGGGTGCGATCCTCTCCCACCCGACATCTGGCACACCCAGAACATTTTTCTCATTTCACTCCGTTCAGTTCACAGGTTTCCATTAGAAAAGATCCCAAAATGACATTGCCGCCATCGCACCGGCTGGGTGTGCCCACCGAACAACATACGGTCAAACAATCGCACTCGTCACGCTCATCTGCAAACAACAAAAAAAAAAATGTCGCCTTTTCTTTTCTCCCCTTTCCTGAAACACTCGAATGAATGACTAATCGCCGCGCAACTGACAAAAGCGCGAATGAGACACCACCCAGGTTACGTAAAGAGACCTCTGACTTAACCAGCCGATAGCGTTAATTGAGTCACTCCGATTAGGAGCGCGTCCGCATCGCATGTCAAGACAAGATACATGACAAAGTTCTTGGTGTTGACTCGAGGACTGCAGCCACGTTGACTAAATGGCATGAATGGAGCGCAACGCGAGAACAAAACAGACAAAATGTTCCTCGCCGGTTTGCGACAAAAGAAACAGTCACATGGTTATTAAGTTGAGACATATTACACTGAGCTTTATTGAGAAATGTTTTGGCCCCCATCCAGCTTCTTTCCTTCAGGCGCCCTTCAGCCTGAGAGTTTTTTTTTTTTTTTTTTTCAAATCATAACATGAATACAACTATCTGTGTCATTATTAGTGAATGAGGCAAAGTTAGCTGGTTGTTTTAAATACAAAAATGCGGAGTTATCTTTCATGTTTAGTTTGACAGTCATGTTAAACTGGGATTGGAAAGAAGCACCTCCAAGTATTTGGGAAGAGTTGTTTACTATCTGTGCGGCACAGGGGCTCAGCTGGAAAGCCTTGCCCTCACAGTTCTGAGGTCCCAGGTTCGATCCCGGACCCACCTATGTGGAGTTTGCATGTTCTCCCCGTTTTTGCATGGGTGTTCTCCGGGCACTCCAGTTTCCTCCCGCATCCCAAAAACACGCAACATTAATTGGACACTCCGCTTACGGCCACGCTACCCTGTGAACGCCCGATCTCGTCAGATCTCTGAAGCTCAGCGGGTTTGGCCCTGGTTAGAACTTGGATGGGAGACCACCTGGGAAACCAGGTGCTGTAAGCTTCTCTCCCCGGCTAAAATGCAGAGGGGTTGCGTCAGGAAGGGCATCTGGCGTAAAACTGTGCCAAACTAATATGCGTTCATCTGAGATGACACGCTGTGGCGACCCCCTAACGGGATAAGTCGAAAGGAAAAGAAGAAGATTAATTGGACACTCTAAATTGCCCCTCGGTGTGATTGTGAGTGTAGCTGTTTGTCTCAATGTGCCCTGCTATTGGCTGGCAACCAGTTCAAGGTGTACCCCGCCTCCTGCCCGTTGACAGCTGGGATAGGCTCCAGCACTCCACGTGACCCTCTTGAGGATAAGCAGCTGAGAAAGTGGACGGATGGATGTTTTATTGGCCAAACTGCTGCTTGTTGTGTAGTTGAGTTAACTTCCACCATCGAGCACCCGTATATTAAATGCTTATGTATGAGTCAAAGCAATAAAGCATTCAAATGACATCTTTTATCTCATATAATATAACATCCATCCATTTTCTAAGACGCTTATCCTCACAACAGTCGTGGGATTGCTGGAGCCTATCCCAGCTATCTTTGGGCAGGAGCCAGCCAATCACAGGGCACATATAAACATATAAGCAGTTGCACTCATAGTCACCTTTGAGCAATTTTTACAGTTTTTGATCAACCTACCATGCATGTTTTTGGGATGTGGGAGGAAACTGGATTACCCGGGAAAAGCACAGAAGAACATGTAAACTCCACACAAGGGAGGCTTGATTTGAATATGGGTCTTCAGAACTGCGAGGCAGATGTGCTATTCAGTGTTCCACCGTGCCACCAATGTCAATTCAAATCCATCAAATGTATTGCACCATTGTTTTAAGAGCAATCATAGCAATTATGTTTTACTTTTTCATTGTACTCGTGTGGCAGTTAATTAAAGTTTTATGGCCGTGACAGTCAAAGCCTGAAACAAATTAATTCACTCTTTTATTGTTTCAAAGGGGAGTGTTTTGGAATTGGAATGACTTGGTTGTCATTGTGTTCCACAGTTCTTGTTAGCTCGTGCTGAACATTTTTTTTTTTTGGGGTGTCATTGTCGTGACTCACATCGAAGTCAATGGTGTCCGACCTCACAGTTACTGTAAACTGTGACTACGTCGCAGTCTGAAGCGACACGTTCTTTTTTTGTCCCCCCCCCCCTCCAAGCCGCGGCACGTTCGCTTTGGCACATTCTCCGCACCCCTCAGACGAGTCGCCGCCGGGCTCGAGATGTGTCATCGCTCATCTGTGCTGTGAGTCGAGACGCGGGACGAGCAGCACTTCACATGACTTTTTTTGAGATCAGATCCCTTTGTCCACCATATCACTGTGCTGTAATCTGGATTAATTCAGGGTGATATTTTCTCATATGCATGAATAGGAAAATTCTCCTAATCAATTTAATTGTCATTTACGCACCTTCACATCTTGCTGGAGCGACCCTAAAATGTCGGCATTCCCTGTCAAATCTGGCCTTCCCCGTGTTCTTTTGTCAATTTAAGCACGTTTCTCGCTAACGTGCTTTGTGGATTTTAGAAAAATTTAATTATTTTGATTGCGCTTGAAGTTTGGATCAGAATCAGAATTAATGGCCAAGTATGTAACAACTCACAAGAATTTTGTCACCGTCGCAGTTACAATACCGTAATTTCCGTCCTACAGAGCGCACCGGATTATAAACCTCACCCAGTACATTTGTAAAGGAAATAGCATTTGGTACATACATAAGCCGCACCTGCGTAAAAGCCGCAAGTGCCCACATTGAAACACGAGATATTTACAAAGAAAGATGGTACACAGAAAGAGTTTTCAAAGTTGTAATACTTTAGCTTGGCTTAACATAGCAACAACATGGTAGCATGAACAGGGCTGTTTAAAAAAATCAAAAACATACTGGGAAAAAAAACAGTAGCAACACGCTAACACAGCACTAACATATCTAAAACATACCTAAATCACTGAGACGCGGCAGTAACACAGCAGAAACACGCTAGCACAGCGCTAACTGGGCCGGTTTAAAAAAAAAAAAAAACATACCGGTAAAAGTCACTTCCTCTGGACATATATTCCACTGGTCTCACTCTTGCGTTTCCACAAATTATCCGCATTATCGCATAAACCGCAGGGTTGAAAGCGTGTGAAAAAAGTCGCGGCTTATAAGTCGGAAATTACGGTACATAGCACACATACTAATAATATTGGAAAAGACGTTCAGAAAGCTATAACTAGTAGGCCTGTGCTCACAAAGTTGTTGTCATTTATTTAAATTGTGTCTTTTTTTTTTAAACAATGCCATTCAGTCAACGTAGGGGAAAAGCGCTTAAATCCAGGCATGTAGAAAAAGAAATTACAGCGTGTGTGAATGGGGGGAAAAAATGGCCTTTTTTTCATGCATAACTTCTATTTATACATATTAAGATGTTGTGTATATTCTTTGTGATGCAAGTCCTTCATTCGTTGCATGGATCTAGTAGCCACTCGTCCAGTTCCACTTCTTGAAACCATTCCTTCCTTCCTTCTTTTTGTTTTTTTTTTTAAATCAGGGTTAGGGGTTATTGTTAAAGTCAGCAGTGGTAGGAAGTCATTCCTTTGTCTTGAGTCAAGTCCCAAGTCGAGACCGGCAAGTCTCTGAGGCAAGTTGCAAGTGCCGCAAGTTCGGGTTTTGAGTCACTTTTTGACAATGAAATTAAAACTAATTTTAATATATGTATTATTTATTTTCTCAATTAAATGTACGCTATATACTGTAATTTCCGGCCGACAAGCCGCGACTTTTTTCACACGCTTTCAACCCAGCGGTTTTTGAGGTGCTAGCGTTAGCGCACCTGGTTATAAGCCTCAGTACGCGGAAACTAGCTAACGTTAGCGCGGCGCTAGCGTTAAATTCTTTCTGCGTACCGAGTCTCGTAACCAGGTGGGCTCTGCAGGCCGGGAATTACGGTACTGTATTAAATGCTGCATTTATATATTCAATAGAATGCGGTTTAAAATCATATTTATTCATCAAAATTTGACAAATAAGCACATCAAAACTATCAGTAAACTGAAAGCTGGTTATCGACATTTGCGCACCTTCAAAGCAAATCGTTAAGGGTGGGGGGCTTTGTTTATTATCCCTTCAAAACCGATCAATAGTACAGTTTCAGTTATTGTATGAAAATGCTATGCTATGACTTCCTTTTTTCCTCACTTTCTTTTGAAGTAAGATTAAACAGACCTGTCACAAATAAGAATTTGCATGCAATTAATACTCAATTATTACCACTGAAGACAAAAAAAAATAATTGTCTGGTTGACTTTGTATCTCCCAATTCAAATGAAATGTACAAAACGGGTTCACCACGAAAAAAAAAAAAAAACTGCAGAAATTGTCATTTGGAATTTGTACTCCTCTTCCATGTCAGGGCTGTTTATACAAAAACAAATTTGACAGTCAATACTGTACACGGTACAAAGAAGTATACAGTCGCTGCCTCACCTCCGTCACAGCTGTGATATACGACTGAAAGTGGAAAATTGTGCGTTTGACACCCCCCGTTCCCATGTCAGTACATTTTATACAATAGCAAATTTGGCTTTTGTGTCAGAGGGTCTACGCAGTTGCTGTCTAATGTTTCTTACAGCCTCCAAACTGTTTCCAAAAGTGGAAAATTCCCGGGTCCGACTTTGCACGCGTGTTCCTTTTTGCTGTTTATACAACAGCAAAATGGAACAGTCGGTGCAAAAGGGGGGCTGTACGCAGATGCTTATCCCGCCTCCGTTACAGCTGTTACGCTCCCACCGAAGATGGAAAATCGCCAGGTTGGCGGATTCCGACATATTATTGATCCTCACGCCACACGCTCGCTACGGCTGACCGTGAACACGTCGTGTTGTGTCACACAAGAATCATCTTTCTTCTATGAGGTTGTTTTTACGATCGTGACGAGCCGCAATCGAATTCGCGGAAAAAGACAATGCCGACTCTGCCCCACCGCCCTGATACAGCGAAGACGGGAAACTGGAGGGGTGCCCCCCCACACACACCCCACCCCCATTCCTAGTCACTGCCATTCATACAACATTGAAATGAAAATTATTAACTTTTTCATACAGTGAGAGGTGACTTACAGGAAACAAATTTTTATTTTTTTATGGTAGGGTGTCAAACTAATTTTTCTCGTGGGCCGCATTGTTGTTTCGGTTTCCCTCAGAGGGCCATTATGACTGTATATATTTCATCATCTCATCACATTTACATCATCAATTTATGAACTAGTTTTGGAATCAGAAATCAAGGGTAATGTGTTTTTCAACTTTTCACATTTGGAAACACAAAAATGCTTGTAATATCTCAACTTTATCATTTATGATATATCCATCCATCTTCTTTGCCTGTTATCCTCGCAGAAAGTGCTGAAGTCTATCTCACCTGTCAACGTGCCCGGAGAAAAGCCACGCAGGCACGGGGAGAACATGCAAACTCCACACAGGCGGGGCCGGGATCGAACCTGGGTTCTCAAAACTGTGAGGCCAACGCTTTACCAGCTGATCTACCGTGCCCCCGTTTATGATGTATGACAATTTGAAATTTTGATACAGATTTTTACAAGAATCTTGGAAATTGACACTAGATTTGGCTTTGCGGACCACATAAAATCCTGTAGCGGGTCGGATCTGGGCCCCCGGGCCTTGAGTTTGATAGCTGTGCCTTAGAGGGCTGTTATGACTGTGGAACGAAAATATTTAATCATCTCATCATATTTACATCATCAATTTATGAACTAGTTTTGGAATCAGAAATCAAGGGTAATGTGTTTCTCAACTATTCACGCTTGGTAAAAACCTGCAACATGCAACACTTTACCATTTATGATATATCCATCCATTCAGCTATCCTTTTTCTTTGTCGCCTATCCTCACAAGGGTCATGGGGAGTGCTGTGGAGCCTATCCCACCAGTGAACGGGCAGGAGGTAGGGTACATACACCCTGAACTGGTTACCAGCCAATCGCAGGACACATAGAGACAAACAATCACACCTAGGGGCAATTTAGTGTCCAATTAATGTTTTTTTGGATGCGAGGCCGGGAGCGAACCTGGGTCCTCAGAACGGTGAGGCCAACGCTTCACCGGCTGTTCCACCGTAGCCCCCATTTATGATATATGACAATTTGACATTTTGGCACAGATTTTTACAAGAATCATGGAAATTCCCATTATTTTAGATTTGGCTTTGCCGGCCACATAAAATCATGTCGCGGGCCTTGAGTTTGACACCCGTGTTTTACGGTCACGTAAGCAAGGCACGGCGGGGTATGCCGGCACAGGGAATGCAGCCAGGTGAGGCGGCAGATGTCGCCCCCACCCACATTCACTCACTCACTCACTCACTCGCTCCGTCAGTCATTCACTTCTTCAATCAGTCGTTCAGTCAGCGTGAACAAGCAGGAAACGACGGCAATCGTGAGAGCGGCGGTGGGCCGAGCGCGAGGGACACGCTTCATTTTTCTCCCGAAGCAGAGGCCGTCTCGTCGGTGACTTTGATGGATAGGAATGTTGCTCTCTCTCACACACACACACACACGCCCACACATGTCCCACACATGTCGTTGTTCACACATAGGCGAGCCGGTTGTAGGCACACACGCGGGGCTGCACGGTCCCACCAGATCTCATGTCCAATGTCAAACGTTTACAAGCCGCCCACGCCGCCGCCGCCGCCTTCCTCCCCTGTCAATAAAGCCCTCCCAGAAGTATGTGAGATGCGTTACGGCGTCCACGTACGGGGGTTGCACTCGTCTCCTCCATCATGGAACAAGTCCTGTGCAGCACATTTGGTTTCTAGGCCACTTGATGACAAATGCACGCATTAACGTGCTGTACTTTGCCATGGAGGACGAAACTGGGACATTTTGTACTTTCTGAAGTGGATTAGAACAAATGAACTGACTAGACTAGAATTTAATCACTTTAATGTCATCAGGCCAATGAGGAAGTTTTGCCCAGCATTTCGTCGACAAATGATTCTCTCTAAAGTAGGACGAAACTTTTGTTTTCAAATTTAGATACAAAAAAAAATAAAAATCTGGATATTTATTATGTAAGACTTCTTTGATTTTTTTTTTTCAACTGATTACAAAGAATGACTTGTTGCATTTTTCAATGATTAACTACTACAACGCTACAACGACTTTCCAATAGTTGTCAGTCATGAAAGGTATTTACACATAACTCTAAATCAGGGGTGTCGAACTCATTTTTGTCGTAGGCCACGTTGTCGTGACAGTTTCCCTCGAAGGGGCGTTATGAATGTGAAACCATGAAAATCTTTCACATCATATTTACAAATGAAATTTATAAGGTAGTTTTGTTGTCACAAATCAAGGGTAATGGGGTTTTGAACTACTGCTGTTGTTTGGGCACCGAATATTGCTTGCAATATCTCAATGTTATTGTTTATGATATGATGATTTGAAACTTATAACTTAAACTTAAACTATAGATTTTTTTTTAAAAATCATGGAAGATCCATCCATCTATTTTCTTAGCAAATGACAAAAGACAGTGTCATATGTGTTTTGAGATAGAAGAGGTTCTGACAGGATGACATGGAAGGTTTATAAAACATTGCTGTGGTCAGCCATAATTCAAGATAGGGTGAGAAGCTCGGTCATCCGGGAGGGGCTCAATCTCGAGCCACCGTTCCTCCGCATTGATGCCGGATGATGTGGCTGGGGCATCTGATCCGGATGCCTCCTGGATGTCTCCCTGGTGAGGTGTTCTGGGCATATCCCACCGGAAAGAGACCCCGAGGATGACCCAGGACACGCTGGAGAGACTATGTCTCTTGGTTGGCTTGGGAACGCCTCGGGATCCCTCCGGAAGAGCTGGAAGAAGTGGCCGGGGAAAGGGAAGTCTGGGTATCCCTGCTGAAGCTACTTCCCCCGCGAGCCGACCCAGAGAAGCGGTAGAGAATGGATGGATGGAAGCTCAGCCATCCGGGAGGGGCTCAATGTCACGCCACTGCTCCTCCTTATACAGAGGAGCCAGATGAGGTGGCTGGGGCATCTGATCCGAATGCCTCCCGGACAACTCCCTAGTGAGGTTTTCCGGGCATGTCCCACTGGAAAGAGAACCCGGGGACGACCCAGGGCACGCCGGAGAGACTATGTCTCCCGGCTGGCCTGGGAACGCCTCGGGATCCCTCCGGAAGGGCTGAAAGAAGTGGCTGGGGAAAGGGAAGTCTGGGTATCCCTGCAGGGAAGTCTGGGTATCCCTGCTGAAGCTACTTCCCCCGTGACCCAACCCGGTGTAGTGGTAGAGAATGGATGGATGGATGAACCAGTTTCAGTGAAGACAACCGGTAGCAGAAGCGGAGGTGGTGTAAATGAAAATGTTGAGGTTTTCCTTAGGTGAGACCAGGTTGGATAACATTTAAAAGGAGCTCATCAGAGGGACAGCCAAGATTAGATGTTTTGGGGACAAAATGAAAGCGAGCAGAGTTCAATGGTTTGCACAAGTCCAGGAAAGAGAGTTACTACATCGGTAAGATGAGGAGGATGAAGCCGCCAGGCAAGAAGGCTTGTTGGTGTGAGACAGGAAGATACAGATGACGGGCTTAAAGTAGACGGGAAAGGATGACGCATTGAGGCGACCCCTGACGGGATAACTCAAAATGAAAAGGAGAAAAAGTGTCGCTGTATGAAACCGCGTACATCTGCGTCAGTATATCCTTCTAAACATGGCCCACCTGTCAAAGACCGGCTCCACGCGGTGTGGTTCAAGGGACCTAATACTGTTTTGCTTTCAAGTGGCACAAATACAAAATGCGTCATGGCAGCCAAATGAAAGAAAAAGAAAAAAACCCGCAGCATGGAATCAGATATCTTCAGATCACAATCTGGCCTCTTCTAAATGTGGGTAAATATCTGTGACTTATCGACTGTCTGCCAATGAGACTGCAGCATAAATATTCAATACCCTGTCACTGTCAAATACACTCATGGGTGATGTACAGGTGTACGGACCATCGTCTACACACACAACACAAATAAATATGACAACAACAACAACAACAACTAATATAGTCAAATGTGGTTTAAATATGCTACATTAGAAATGTCTAACATTGCATAAGGGTTAGGTTCATAACTACTGTACAGTAAGGGACTCTGTGAACTGCAGTACTATTAGTAGAAAAATATACAGTATGTCTTTGACTAGTGTCCTATTGTCCGTCTATGTGAGTTGATGCTCAGCTCGTGGTGCTATGCTACGTGTTGCGCTATTGATGCGATTAATGAGCGCGAATGTGGCGTTTTGCATTGTGTGTGAGCAAAAAAAGCTTGCAGGCGACAAAGTTGCATTGTTGTTTTAAATACATAATGTGTAATTCTCTTAGTTTGATGTTTAGTTTGACATTAAGCTTCAATGAGTAATGGCAATAAACATCTTAAAGCCTTTTTTTTTTTAAATGAAGAATTATTCCCTATTTGGACGGCATGGTAGATCACCTGGTAAAGCGTTGGCCTCACACTTCTGAGGTCCCGGGTTCAATCCCGGACCCGCCTGTGTGGAGTTTGCCTGCTCTCTCCGTGCCTGCGTGCGTTTCTTCCGGCCACTCCGGTTCCCTCCCACATACCAAAAACGTTCAACAAAAATTGGACCCTCTAAATTGCCCCTAGGTGTGATTGTGAATGCAGTTGTTTGTCTCGACGTGCCCTGCGATTGGCTGGCAACCAGTCCAGGGTGTGCCCCGCCTCCTGCCAGTTGACAGCTGAGATAGGCTCCAGCGCTCCCCGCGACCCTCATGAGGATAAGCGGCAAAGAAAATGGATGGATGGACGGATTCCTTATTTGCCAAACTGCTGCTCGTGAGGTGAAATTCCTCCAACTAATGCAGTGGTCTTAAACATTCGGCCTGTGGGCCATTTTGCAGCCCGCGACATGATATTTTGCGGCCTCCACCTTAATATGAAAGTATAATGGGAGTGGAGCCCTCGAGTTTTATATGGACGGCAATTTCACAGGGTTGCATGCAGAGCAGACCAATTACGGTCGGGTGGATGCCCATCGGGCGTGTGACATCGACCGGGCTTGATGCAGGACGTCGCCGAGAAAAAAGGCTACCGTGATCACCGCGTGACCCACACGTGTCGCATTTTCAGCTCAAACGTGACGTTTCGTCGTGGGAAACGAGGTCAGGTCGTTCTGCGCGGCTGGAAGAGGAAGTCCAGAGTGACACACATCAGCGCCCCTTAACTTCCGAAAGGTTGAAGGTTTAAATTTCTCTTTTTTTTTTTTTTTTTTTTTTAACTTTGCTGCAACTGAGTCAGCTTGCACAAGCGAAAGAGATGACGGCAGATAACGAGACAGAAGGAGCTATGTGAGCCAAGCAGAGGCTTATCTGGAGTCTCTGGAAGATAACACCTGTTTTTTTGCTTTCTCTCTTTTCTGACACGCTCCGCTGTCTCTCACTCACTCGCACACACTAACGCTTACATGTAGGATGATTCAGTTCTCAGACAGCATGATCAGTCACTGAGGTGGTGGTGGTGGTGGCGGGGGGAGCGGGTGGGGGCACGACGTCCTCTCCCTGCTGTGTTTGTGATCAGACATTCTGTCCTGCTTCTGAACACGTTGTACGGCGCTCTTCCTGTGCATCTTTGAGGTGGATTGCATTGTGATAGTTATCACGTTACACAGATTTTGTTGGGTTTTTATGATTATACAGGCGTAGTCTACATGTTGTAAAAAATTGATAAGCATGATCCATTGTCATACATGAACCAACCAGACATGACAATACTAGTGGACTTCATCATACTTGGTATATAGTGAATGCCACTGATGATATTTCTTGATATGATACAGTAATGTTGTTTCATCCATCCATTTTCTCTTACGCTTATCCTCATTAGCTTCCATGGGTGAGCTGGAACCTAACTCCAGGCGGGAGGCGGAAGAAACCCATGCAAGCACGGAGAGAATATGAAAACTCCACAAAGGAAGGCAGGAGCCTGGATTCAAACCCTGAACCTCAATGACTGTGAGGCAGATACAGTGAAGAAAATAAGTATTTGAACACCCGGGTACATTGCAAATTCTCCCACTTAGAAATCGTGGGGGGGTCTGAAATTTTCATCGTAGGTGCTAACCACTCCATGTATTATCCTGAATCCGATGCACCTGCGTGAGGTCATTAGCTGCGTAAAGACACCTCTCCACCCCATACAATCAGTAAGACTCAAAGTTATAACATGGCTGAGACCAAAGAGCTGTCCAAAGACACCAGAGACAAAATTGTACAACTCCACACGGCTGGAAAGGGCTACCGAGACATTGCCAAGCAGCTTGGTGAAAAGAACACTGTCCCTACTGTGAAATATGGGCGTGGTAGCATCATGCTTTGGGGGTGTTTTTCTGCACATGGCACAGGACGACTGGACTATATTAAGGAAAGGATGACCGCGGCCATGTATTGTGAGATTTTGGGGAACAACCTCTTTCCCTTGGTCAGAGCATTGAAGATGGGTCGTGGCTGGGTCTCTCAACATGACAATGACCCGAAGCACACAGCCAGGAAAACCAAAGAGTGACTCCGTAAGAAGCATATCAAGGTTCTGGCGTGGCCTAGCCAGTCTCCAGACCTAAACCCAATAGAAAATCTTTGGAGGGAGCTGAAACCCTGGGTTTCTCAGCGACAGCCCAGAAATCTGTCTGATCGAGATCTGTGTGGAGGAGTGGGCCAAAATCCCTCCTGCAGTGTGTGCAAACCTGGTGAACAACTACAGGAAAAGTTTCACCTCTGTAATTGCAAACAAAGGCCACTGTACCAAATATTCACATTGGTTTTCTTGGGTGTTCAAATACTTATTTGCAGCTGTATCACACAAATAAATCATTAAAAAAAATCATACATTGTGATTTGTGGATTTTTCTTTTTGGATTATCTCTCTCACAGTGGACATGCACCCAAGATGAAAATTTCAGACCCGTCCATGATTTCTGAGTGGGAGAACTTGCAATGTAGCAGGGTGTTCAAATACTTATTTGCTTCATTGTAAATTAACCACATGGTCACCATGATTCCCAGCTTTTTTTTTTCATTTCCACTGAAAGTACTAAATGTACTCTCGCTTTTCCAAGTTAATAGTGTATACAGATGTACGCAACAAAAATATAATAAATAGAAGTGGTAAATATAAATACAATTAATTTTTCAATGAAATGTATGTAAAATGTGTACAGCCAGGTTTGTTTTCATTTTAATGTTTGTTTCTGGAGTTACTTGAGGCAAACATAATTTCTTTCTTGGCTTTGCTGAGTAGTAAAGTCAATATTAAAGTCAATTTTCATGTCATCCTGCGTGAAATTCAGTCATTCATCTTCCGTACTTCTTGTCCTCACCTCATCTGTGTGCCCTTGAGACCAGTCCAGTCTCGGTGGCCTGGACTGGTCTCAATTGGGCACATAGAAACAACCAGTGGCACTCACATTCACACTAAAGGCAATTTAGAGTCTTCAAGTTTTTTTTTTTTTAAATGCGGGAGGAAACAAGAGAACCCGGAGAAAACCCACGCAGGCACGCGGAGAACACGCAAAACCCCACACCGGCGAGGCTGGGATTTGAACCCACATCCTCAGAACTGTGAGCCAGCTGCGGAGCTGCGGCAGAATAGAACAATAATTTAGTAAATTCAATAAGTTCAAGTTGTATTGTCATGTAACAGTAGACAAACACTACTTTGTTGCTGTACTCAACCAGAATTTTTACTTATCTACGTTACTTCTAAAGTTATATATCTACTCCCATGTAAAATATATTTTATTATTGATTTTTCAACTTGCCACCTTTGTCAATTGTTACTGCGCCGTAAAATTTGAATAGTTTGTCACAAGATTCATTATCGTATCAGAAATTTACTTGTGATATTTGAGTACAGCAACTGTCAGGTCAGTCATATTCTACAACGTCACGTGCATTTCATTACTTCTTTATCATTACTATATTTGTTTTGCTTAACTTTTGCAAGGTATAAATTCCTGGATATGACGAGTTTGTTTACAAATGTACCACGTATCCAGGGGGCGTGGTCAGTAACCAGTTGTGGTGACGTCACAGCTCACTGACATACTGTGTATAAATTTTTTTATGTTTTTTTTTTTTTTTTTTTAAGCTGTTAAGGTCGTACATAAGCACGCTGGGCGGTGTTCAAGTGTTCCTTTCAACTTTTGTTCAGGTCAGACAGGAGCGGGTCGGACACGAAGCAACGTTGCAAAGTATTTATTTCAACATTTCGTAATGGCGTCGGAACGTTCTTTCCGCGCCGGCTCACGGAAATAGAAATAAGAGACCGTGCCCTTTGGAGGACAAGTCCACCTTAAAAAAAAGAAAAAAAAATCATCGTTGACATCACGTCCGAGGAGTCTCCTTAAGAGGCGCCTCACCGACCTTCTCGAGACCGACAGAGAGGCACTCCAGAGCGGATAGCTAGCTAAAGGAGCGACGGGCGGAAGCGCTTTCGACCACCTTGTGGATAATTTTGTTTCATTGTCCCTCCTCCTCTTTTTTTTTTTTTTATTCTTTCTTTCTTGGAATTCGCCTCTGTTCTGTTTAGTTTTACACCTTACATGCCAAAGCTGGGGGAACAAATTGGAGCTACTTCCACGCGAAGCTTCGCGGTTCTCGCCACAGTCATCGGTGAGTACCGTAACACCCTTTTTAATAACTGCTGAATTATATCATATTCGTCTGCGATCGTGGACAAAATGGTACGGGGGACGGCAGCTTGTTTCATCAACCGGTAACGAAGGAGCAATGATAGATAGAGGATGTTAATAAACGAGTGCCATGTAAATTGCCTTTTTTATTCTGTAAAGAAAAAATGTTTTTTAATTGGGTCTCTATTATAAAATATGTTGTTTAAAAAAAAAAACGAACAACAGGCCATTTTGTACCAATTGTATGCCGCTGTAAAACAATATTGTATGATGAAGCAAGTCCTACATTTTGTAAAATCTCATTGGGGACCACTAGGGGGCGATCAAAGTCTTTTAACGTGGACAGAGGATTAACTTTTCTCCAAAAACAATGAGCATAAATACTGAGGATTAATATTTTGTTCAAAATATTAAAGTAAAAAATACTCTATAGTTGAATTGGGGGGGGACACACAGATTTCAAGTCTTTTATTTGACATGCTGATTGTTGTCCTTTCATTGAGCTGTATACAGTCACTTGACCCGAAATTAATTTTTTCTCGATTTTCGCTGTCCCATAATACAGAAAATGGATATTATTACAAAGTGTTGCTTCCGCAAGAGACAGAACATATTCCGCCTCATTTGTCAACACGATTGCTTGAATGAGAGGGTGGGTTATGTATTTTAAAAAACAAAAACAAATAAATATATTCGTGTAAATGTGGCGAAATGAGATCTTTGTGCTCTTCGGTTGGCTTTTTCCAATGCTGTCATTTATTATGAATGGCTCGCAAGTCGCTCGCCCTCCACGTGGGTGTACACCTCGGCCCCCTATTGGGCCGTCCACGGGCGAGCTTCCTCGCCATTGGTCCGCCGTGCAGGGGGGGGGGGTTGTCTTTAGAGTCCGTGCTGAAGCTTCGGCGTACTTTTTGTGTGCGCGACGACGCTCATTGTCGCTCGTGTTCGACGGGAGCCTGCTCGGGTCGGATAGAAGCCCGGAGTCGCGTCGAGCGTACTTAGATACCGCGAGGGAATATACGTGCTTTTGTTTTGGCCTGGACGAGCCTCCCCCGTTTTTGTGGCATTCACTCATCCATGTAGCATTGAGCTGCGGTGGACACTACCGCGACGGACCGGAACCCTCCACACACGTCCTCCTCTTCTTCTTATTCTCCCTCGTCGACTCCATCCCCCTCCCCTCCCCGCCCCGGCTCACCCTCCACCTTCCCGCGACCCACAGGTTATCGGATGGACCAGCATCCCAGCGCCCGGAGCTGCACCAGCCGCGGGGCTTCTTCGACCTGCGAGGCCGCCCCCGCCGAGCCCTCCATGAACCTGCACATCCACTCCACTACCGGCACCCGCTTCGAGCTCTCGCTGCCCCAGGAGGAGACCGTGGACGGGCTGAAGAGGAGGCTCTCGCAGCGGCTCAAAGTACCCAAAGAGAGGCTCGCGTTGCTGCACAAAGAAACGTGAGTCAATCGTCATCGTTTGGGGGTTTGGAAAAAGAAATTCAGTCTTTATTAGCTGCAGGGGTGGGAAACGTGCAGCCCGTGGCCCTGACATGCAATGCAATTCTAAAACCGTGAAAGAACTGCTATAAAAAGTCAAAATGAGCATAAGATGTAATGATATTCAAGATGCATTGGATTATTGCGTTGTATTTTTTTCTGGGGATTCAAACTGCAGTGGGAAAAGGTTCCACGACCCGCATTTAGTGGTAGTGCTGCAGCTGAACTTGCATTCAATTGTCGCCTGTCTGGCAACGAGTCAACGATTACTTTCAGCGTTTATTTTTGGAAAGACCCTCGAGATGAGTTTTTTTAAAGGGCTCCAATGTGGAACGCACATCCAAATAAGCTCTCAAATACCCGTCTGACCAAAAGCATTCCGTTCACCAAACGGCCACAACATATCGCAACGTACATAATTCAAGCGAGTGCGCACACTAACTGACACAGTAGAGATTTCTGAACAGCACTAAAATATGCTGGAGATCAAAGAAAAATGTCAAAAATCAACCTGTTATTTTTGCTCATCTTGTTCTGAGAGGTATTCAGGAAACAATGTTCATTTTTTTCCCATTTTCCACCTCTCAGTACGGTGCAGTGCAGTCGTGCAAGCACAGTACGAAATGTAGCCAAAAGGGTAGATTGCGCGGGGGGAGCCAATGTTATTGCAATGCTGTCGCTTGTCGGTCACCGGGAGGGTATTGATGGGACGATGCATTGATTTAGCCCTCCCACCTTCTAAACAGGAAGGCCAGAATGAATTGATAATCCTTGCGTGTGTGTGTGTGCTGGACTCCTATAAGTGTCAATGCAAGTCACCTTACAGAAGTCCAGTCTTGTGTAGTTCCAGCAGTGATTATCCCCCACCCCACCCTTTGTAACCACATGTTACATGTCACGGGTGAGTCACGCTCTTTTTGATTTCAAGCGAATTTTTCTGGGTGTGGGGTGACCGTCGCAGCGGCGCGGAGAGACGGGCGCCGCCTAGACGGGAACGCTTGTGGCTTTTCCGATTCCAAGCGAAGTGAAACCGTAGCGCTGCGGTATTAGCGAGTTGCTAAGTTGAATGAACGGAGGCCGGGTTAAGTGGGGTTTAAGGAAGGCGCAGGTGGTGTTGTGCAAAAAAGTAAGTAGGGTGGGGGTGCGTTTCCAAGATGCAAACAATATGTATTGTATTTCTGCCTATACCCACCTTTGCCCATTGTAATCACATCATCTTTTAAGACCTGCCCGCTTCCCCACCCTTTTTTTATTTTTCAAATCCCCTCCTGCCCCTTGTAACTGTAGATCAGCTAGAAAGTCGGTGCCGGGGGGGTCTTTTGTTCAGGGTGAGATTTGGGTCACGCCAGCTTTCCACTCAGCTCTGCATCCATCGCAGGTTATTGTGTCAGTCACGTGTATTGCGTCACACCGCACGCACCGGAAAGCTCGCTTTTAATGCCGGGGCTTTAAGTTATTTCACTAATCGTCAAGCAGGCTCTTTAGTCCAACTGTTTGTCTTGTGTTCTTCGTCATTGCCTGCATGAAATATACCACCAATTTATGAAGGAACCAGCTATATGGATCATAAATCGCACTCCTCAGTATAACACACAACCTCAAACGCCGACAAATATCCGCTGCCGGCACTTGACAGCGCCTCGCTATGCTCGAAATTGAAATATGACAGCCAGATCAATACCCCCCCTTCACCCTTGGCCCTTTTTCCAAACTAGTTTTGAAGTCGGCGCGCCCCCGTGGCTGATCTCTGTGTGTGTGAAGAAAGATATTGTCAGCACGGTCTAATTATCTATCGTGTTCCTCCCTGAACCCCGCAGCAGACTAAGTTCGGGCAAACTCCAGGATCTTGGCGTCTCCGATGGGAGCAAGTTAACACTCGTACCGACCGTCGAAGCAGGATTAATGGTGAGGCCGGCCTGCCTATCCGGCCGCCGTTTGAACACGCTGTTGATTTTATTAATTTAAAAAAAAAAAAAAAAAACATGCCTTGTTTTTTTTCCCCCCCCTCACAGTCTCAAGCATCAAGACCTGAGCAGTCAGTCATGCAAGCCTTGGAGAGCTTAACCGAAACCCAGGTAAGAACTTAGCATGGTTATTAGCGTTGATTGCTTTGGGAACTTGGACCTGGTCACGCTCGTTTTCAAAGCGAACGGCACGCACTCGGTGTTTTCTTTTATTGGCGCTTGAATGTTGAAAGGTGGTCCGTCCCCGGGCCCCAAACTTGTCACGACATCCAACATATTCCATTGCCGTAACGCAAACATATACAGGAAGTATTTGGTTTTCAGCCGCGCTGTAACACACGTTGCAAGCTGGAACGTACCACGTCTATCACTACACGAAGACAGTCGTGAAGTCATAATTACAGCCCATTAATAAAAAAAAACGAAAAAACAATGAGTAATGTTGTGACTGAACGTGTCTTTTAGTGCTTCTGGATGATAAACTAGATCTTTGTCTGTTGTATGTTGAGACACTTGCAAACTGTTTTCCCCCCTCTAAGAATATGAATTTACTTCTGTCAACATAAAATTGCAATTTTACTGTGGACCATTGAGTGGCCCGGGCTAACAGTTTGAGAAACCCTGCAAAAGGGGCTTGAATGTTATCAGTTCTGTGAAGTGGTACATACTAGAGATATGTTTATTAATTAATTCTTATTCTAGAATGACACTTATGCATTAATAATACTGATGGATTAGCATTTTGAAGACAAACTCGGTTGCATACTGACCTTTCTCCCTTCTCTCGGAAAACGCTCCATGTTTACTTGAGGCAGCCATGTTGGGTCAAGAAGGAAAGGCAAAGAACCCCGTGCTAACTTTGACCGACGAGTTATCCTCTCCTGATAACCAAATTATGGCTTCAAATTAAAGCGCTTAAATATTTTGATACACTGAAGGTTATAATGCGGGAAAATCATGATGTCCCAAAAATGGGACGCTGCCCACGAATGGGTTAAGAGCACAATGTGAGTCACGCATGTCATCTTTTGACACGCTACCTGTTGCTACGTCACCACAAACCTGATTTAGTTCTTTGTCGGGTCGGCCGCGCCACCTTGTCACCATAACAAAACTGCGCAAAAGGAACCACACCGATTATACCAGACCAAGGAGGGCGACTGTGAAAGAGTGGTTTGAGCTAGTGTATTGTTTTTTTTTTTTTTTCTTTTTTTTTTTTTTTTTATTTTTACAAGCGCAGCTTTATCACTTCTCCACTGCCATAGAGAGCGAATGAAAGCGCACGCTTCTTTCCCTTGTCTTAATCGCCACCTCTTAAAAAAGCCATGCGAGCGTCATGTGTTAAGATATAACAGGCAGCAACACCCTCCTGCATCCGAGTAACATCTGCGGTTTATATGTGGAAGCGCCAGCCCTTCTACCTCCACGGTGATGCTTTCATGTAACGCTCGCATGTGCAGGCAAGTTTCCAGGAAGTGCGCTGGGGCCTCACTTGCTCATAAACCCTTGCGCCGGGTTGTCAAGATGAGCGGCAGCTTCCTGAAAGGTCGTCGCGCGATGGTCGGCCGCGACGCGTCGCATTTAAGGCGAAACCGCTGCGCCGGGTTTTCGACGAAATGGTCGTGTTATGGTATGACTCAACCTCGGCGATGGATTGTGACATCCAGGTGACCGAGGCGGCCGGGCCAAACACGCACGCAGACGGCAGCGTGACGTGGGAAGCGCGAGCGGTGGCTTCCTTTCGCAACGTTGTGTAATCGTCAGTGTCGATTTCAACACAACAACTAATTTAGCAACTTCCATCCATCCATTTTACGGGCTGCTTAGACTCACAAGCATCGCGCGAGTGAGTGTTGCAGCCTATCCCCAGCCATCATTGGTCAAGAAGCAGGGTACAACTTGGACTGGTTGCCAACCAATCGGAGGGCACATAGAGAAAAACAACATTCACACTCACAACCTCACCTATGGGCAATTGAGAGTCTCTGATCAGTGCATATTTTTGGGATGTGGGAGGAAACCGGAGTGCCCGGAGAAGTTCCACGCAGGCACAGGTGAGAACAATGCAAACTCCAGTCCGGATTTGAACCCCAGTCCTCAGAACTGTGAGGCCAACGCCCTAACCAGATGTTCCACCTAATTTAGCAACTTATTAGTGAAATTGCAAAATTTGCCCAAGTGGTTTTGTATTGTCGCAGTGGAAGTATGTATCAAAGAAAGGCATGGATTCGGTTGCTGAGGGTGCAGCGTAAATGCACAGGTCAGATAGACCTTGACAGTGCTAGTGTGACCTCATTGAAGTCCACCAATTGGTGACGCAATTGCATGTGTCTGCCACCAAAACATTTATTGCGACATACATGGCCTTGCAGGAAACCAGGAAAAAAATGTATTTACCCATTGAGAACAGAACAGATCAAAAGCCTACAACAGACTACGAAGAGAGGAACTGTGGCATTGCATGCGCAAGTCTGGTGTGGCGGAGAAAGATGTTAGAATAGTACAGGACATGTATGAGGGTAGCAGAACAGCGGTGAGATGTGCAGACGTAGGTGTGTCAGAAGAATTTAAGGTGGAGGTGGGACTGCATCAGGGTTCCGCGCTGAGCCCCTTCCTGTTTGCGGTAGTAATGGATAGGCTGACAGACAAGGTTAGACTGGAAACCCCTTGGACTTTGATGTTCGCATATGATGTTGTGATCTGCAGTGAAAGTAAGGAACAGGCAGAGGAACAATTAGAAAGATGGAGGTACGCACTGGAAAGGAGAGGAATGAAGATTAGCTGAAGTAAAACAGAATATATCTACATGAATGTGAGGAGCGGTGGGGCAAGAGTGAAGCTCCAGGGAGAAGAGATAGTGAGTGTGGACGAGGTCAAATACTTGTGGTCAACAATACAGAGTAATGGTGAGTGTGGTAAGGAAGTGAAGAAACCGGTCCAACCGGGATGGAACAGTTGGCGGAAGGTGTCTGGTGTTCTATGTGACAGAAGAGTCTCCGCTAGGACGAAGGGCAAAGTCTATAAAACAGTGGCGATGCCGGCCAGGATGTGCGGATTAGAGATGTCGGCACCGAAGAGACATCAGGAAGCAGAACTGGAGGTAGCAGAAATGAAGATGCTGAGGTTCTCGCTCGGTGTGAACAGGTTGAAAAGGAGGAGTAATTGTATCGATCTGTGGAAAAAATATGAAACTGACCAAATCACGACAGGAGATTTTAGCCTTACACCAGCGATAACATGATTAAAGACCTGCTGTAAATACGAACTAAAGGAAAGCATTGGCCAATAAATATGATACATTTAAATATGCAACGTTTAGAGCTGCGCCCCTCCGAATTAAGCAAAATAATTTCTGTGTCCACTGGCGTACGTCAAGCTAAACTTGCCCCCATTTAAAGAGTCAGCCTATGCTGTCTGGACTCTGAGTAACAGTATAGAATTTGCCGAACTTCCCCATCAAGCAGGAATTTAGCAAATTCCACTTCTCTTCTGAATCCGCAGCCGCTGAGGTCACCTGCTGTTTCTGTTTGCTCGTCTCGTGTCTCGTTGTCAGCAAATGAAGGATGGACCTTTCTTTGTATTTTTCGTAGGTGGCTTTTCCGCCACAGTCTCGGCAAAGTTCTTGAAGCCCAAGGTAAAAGGTCTGCCTGGGGTTGTGGGTGTGTGACCGTCATGGATGTGGCCGCGAGCGCAACGCCAAACGATTGACACCTTGTCAGTCGCGCCTTTTGTCTCTTAATTGTCGTATCTTCCTTAGGTGTAGTGGTTTTCTTAAAAATCACAGAGGTACATGATAGGGCCAAAGAGGGCAGATTTAATTTTTTTATACCATAGATAATTTTACAAATATACTACTGTCAAGTCAGAATGACAGAAATTGCAAACTCCCTTGTAATATTAGGCGATAGCGTTATGACTTTAGGGATTGCGTGCAGCACTGCGCTTATTGCACAAAGCCTGTCCAGTGACATCAGAGCGCACTTTGGCCCGACTTAGCTCCCCGATGCGAACTTCGTTAGCTGCGGTGAGCCTGTAAGAAGATGATGACTTCATGTGTGTAGGTGTGTGTCAGCGGATGCCTGCTCTCACTTCACAGCAGTAGTGGGCTGCCTATCGAGCTCTCCATCTTTGCTGTCGGTTGCTGCATCAACTTTGAATATTCTTCACCCTCGTCGCAATTCCCGGGCTCGCGTGTGCTCTTCTGCAGAATTTCTCGCACTGCGTTATTGCTGTGCTCATCCTTGTTGCAAAACTAATTACAGTAGCACAGTCTGGGTCAATGTGGTCAGCCTGACAGCTTGGTAAAAGGTTACAATAAAGGCATTCGGCTGCTTTAGTGTGTTTTTATCCAAAGAAATTGATTCTGCTTTATAATTCATGAAGCGGAAACGGGACAATATAGATTGTGCTGAGATTTGATTGGAAAATAAGAACACCAAAGCTTCCCACATTTGCACCCCACCCCCTCCCTCTGCCTCTTCCCCTTTTAATGCTGGGGCTATCAAAAATCAATCAATGCACTTAGCTCTTAAAAGTGTCTGACACGATAACTGAGACGACCGTACACCCAAAAATAGCCTGAGGGAAATGTATGCCTGCGTTTGGCAGAGTTGGGGTTGCGGGGGTTAGCCGCGGTAGCCTGAGACGCTAACCTATGAACCCACCCAGACCTCGCATATCCCCCTAACATCCACCCATATGTGTTTTGGCCATATGAGCTGGTTTTTTAATACACTATATTTCCTTAAATAGTGACGTTCTTCCTAATGGGTTGTTTTCACGTGACATCACCCGTTGGGCTGCCTCGAACGGCGGCCATTTTCAATCCTTGAGCTCCTGTTACTCATACATAGGCAAGGTGGACGACATTATGTTTCTCACTGCATTTATTGAAGACTCGACCGAAAGTACATCAAGCCCAGACTGACTACTAAGATACCTGGCATACACACGTCAGAGGACTCAGGACTGCGTAACAAAGGCGCAGTTTTGTGCCCTTGATCTTTTACTCTATGTGACAGAAGTCACGAAGGAAAGCACTTACCGTATGCTAACACGGAAAACGAAAGATGGTGGAATATAAAGCGAAACGTTCATTATTTGTTTAAAATTTGACGACAATGGCAATAAGACAAAAGAATAAACAAATCCAGTATTTCACATAATTCTCGAATCTTTCAAGTGACGAACAAAAAAAACGATCTTAACTGTAATGTTGGGCTTCTCGATTAAGATTGTTAGCTTAGCTCGGCGACACATCAACATGATGGAGGTTGAGACCGGGCAGCGTGATAGCAGCGTCGGGCAATTGTCCCCAAAGCCAAGTCTCCATGAAGCACAGAGCCGTAGAACGTCCAAAGACTTTCGTCGGCAGCATTGGACGATGTCCCCACTTACGCAGCCGGACTTGTGTGCCGGATCGCGAGGCTTTGAAGAGCGCGCCGACTAGTAACTGTGGAAAAAAACTTCAGCGAATTGGCGAGAGTTGTCAAAAAAAAAAGTCAGAAGAAGGCTCTCTGATGGTTAGCAAGTCCTCTCTTGTGTACTTGAGTCCAGAGATGCCAGAGAAACACAAAAACACAAACAGTAACCGAGGGTATTCTGTACACTTCCACACTGGTTGCGCATTAGGTAGAGAGGTTATGGCCGCGCGCAGCGGTTCAGCAAAAAATGTGACGTCAGTGGAAACAACCCATAGACTGGCTGCCGCCTGGTTGGCATTTCAAAGTAAATTCTGTTATGAATTCCGTAACAAATTGCTGGCATAAGCTGCAGCACTCCCACGACCCTTTTGAGGATAAGCAGCTTCGAAAAAATATAACAAAATATCCACGTTTTGAAGTACGCGGAATAATAAAAATGGAATTCAAGCACGGTCGTTATTGAAATGAGTCAGGGCTCTCCCGAGCAGCTATCAATTAAATGCACTCGCTGCCTCAGTTTGAGAGCTTTGACAAGGACAATCCTGGTCGCTTTTTAATTCCTTCTCCGCCACCTCACTAGAGACTGTATGCATGACATCTAAGTGGCGTTAAGCGCCTGCCTCCTGACAGCCCGTCAAAGCACAGCTCTAGGCCGTGCCGCTCTCATCATCAACCTTATATGGTTGGTGTGTACATCTCGCATACGCACGCCCCAGAAGAACAGCAACGTTGGGAAGGATACATTTAAGAGGATTTCTCCTCCTGCCACTCCAACACCACGGACGGAGGAGACGTTTCTTAGGAAAATGAAAGACGACCAACCGCTCAGAGAGGCATATTCATAATTTTGTGGGGCATTCGTCCTCTCTCCAATTATAGATCTTGGCCTTTGACTGAAACTGAAGGATTTTGATCCCTTCTTAACTCACAATGGAGCGTTTCCTCATTGATGCACATTGATGGTGGAATAAAACCCAACTAGGCAGGCAGGCAGGCGGGCAGGCATCACCCTTACCATCCCCCCGTTGCCCTTCCCCCGCATGCAGCCACCTCTTTGTTCCTGTCTTACGGCACCAGACCTGACCAACTGACAAACCCTTCAAGGCATCACAGCGATTCAGGTTCAGAGGCGGACTCTTTAACCCCGCACACACGCATCGGCTTTGATCTAGACGCATCTATTGGCGGACCTCGCCATCTTCCCGAATCAATGCATTGGCCTCGGTTTGAGCTGCGAATTGACAAATTTCCCCTTGAACGCTAACAGGGCGCTTTGGGAGGAGGGTGTGCATTTGCCAGAGCTGGGCATCCCTGCGGAGGACGCTGTTACATAGCTGAACAACCCCAAGCCTGCCCCCACCACCACCACCACCACCGCGTACACACTTGCTGTCCTCGCGCACACTTCCCTCATCCTTGCACACTTCCTCCTCCACGGGGAGCGACAGATCACGCTCATTGCCATTGGGTCTCGGAGCGGAGTGACGCAAACGAGCGTGATCTGAAAGTCTGAAGAGGAACCTTTGGGGGTCACCCTCACCTCGTTCTGTTTGCTTTGTCTCCTGCGAAGGGGGCGAGGAGGAACGGCTTTCAATTACATTGCAAAATGTGCTTATTCCCGGGCTGATATAGTGAGGATCTCGAGAACAGAATGTAAAATAGCCGTTTTGTGCATGCGTACATCTCCTTGCAAGGGCTCACTCAAATTCTCTTTTCTGTCGTGTAGGTAATCAGCTGCACTGATGCTGCTAAAAAATCGTTGCATTTAGATTTAGAAGATGGGAGTGCCGGGAAACCGAAGAATGACTCAATGCTTTGGTCAATAGCGTGCTCTCCCCTGCCAGTGTCTGAAATGAAGGCTTTTTAAATGCACGGATCTCAAAAGTTCTTTTCTCTTTTGGAATGGAAATTTGCTCTTTTTTTTTTTTTTTGTTACCTAAACATGAATTAAAATCTAGTTAACTGATAATGCTTCAATAACGGCGAGGGCCACTTCGAGCCGCCGCTCATGTAAATGGCGGCCTTGGAAAAAGCATTAATAAGGTGATCACACACAGCCTTTTAGCACCTGTGTAATCCCCCCTTTGTGATGTATTAATGCATGGCAGAAGAAAGGTAGGGGGGGGGGCAGTGGGGGTTTGTCGAAGGTGTGTTTGCAGGGGATTTCGTTCATGTGCACAGGCCGGCATCCATTTTTAATGTCCACCTCTTTTATTCGCTCCCGCGCGCGCGGCAGCGAGAACAATCTCTCCGTCTATATCCATTATTTTTGTATTCCGCTGGCGACGCGGAGCTTTTGTGATTCGAGTAGCAGACGTCGCACCGCTGGGGCTGCTGAGTGGGCGGCTAAAGACGAGGGGGGTGGGGGGGAATCGCATGTGCGATGGCCGCTACCAAGTCTAATGAGGTCAATTGGATTGCAGTCTCAGAGAACTTGAGCAAACGACAAATTATTGACAAAAACCCCAAGCAGGATTTTGTCTAGGTTCATAGATAATTGAACGGCAGCCGCAGTTGAAAGTATATCTAAAATTGCAGTAGGAATGTGTGACGAGTGTTCAGTCCGGGCGCGTGTTAATACGTCATTCAAAACTGTAATGGCGTTACGCAACGCTGGAGAACCATTTTTTTTTTTCTTATATCACTACTGTGTCCTGCAGATTGTCATTAATTACCAAAATTTTGCATCACAAATTAAGTAGATGCCAATAAAATGTATTCAAAGGACTCCTTTGCCTAATTACCCACCACTTGTATTAGTATTTTCACTCGTTTTTTCATATCAATGCCAATGTTTTGTCACGTATCCATGAAACTTTCCAGTACATGTATCCGTTTTTTTTACTGAATTGATGTCTCGTAAACGTATCCTCCATTTGTCGGGGTTTACCGACCACTGAGGTCCAGTCTTCTGACTTTGAGGCTGCTCTAGTTTCTGTTTGGCCGGAGCCACGACCGCAAGCAGTTGCTTTAGCGGCAACTTAATTTCATGATTCTGAATGCTGTTTCCTGACCGTCTCTGTTTCCTATCAGGCACTGTTACTAATGGGGTCTTTGAAGAGCCCCTGGCTGCGTTTACGATTTGGGGCATGATGCAAGTCACAGATTTTTTTTTTTCTTCTTCTTTTATTTTCTTTTGCACCGTTAGCTTGTCTGTGTTGGCGCAAAAGACTGTCGTTATTGTCCTGGTGTGATCAAACCGCATCAGTCGATAGGTGGGTTAATAAGAATGGCTTCGACAGGTGAGCGGCTTTACGGAAACCAGAATATGGCTGCGTGAGACAGCCTAGCCCCCCCCCCCCCATCTCCCCTCTTCCCTCCTGTCCCGCCCTCCAAGCCTCTATCCTCTTTCTCGGGCACAAAGCTGCTCAGTTGTTCATGAATGTCAGCTCGGCTCTGCCAGCTCCCTCCATCTTCTTTCCCTCCCTTCTCCCTTCTTCCTTCCTTATCTCCACCGCCGTACTTCGCTTAGTGTGCAAAGGAAGAACGACTGCAAATGAGTTCCTTGAACCACAGGGACCCCAATAAATAAAACTGTCAGCCAGAGATGTCGAAAAAAAAAAAAAAAAAAGGGAAGGAGCCAGAGGCACATCCTCACTGAATATTTCATCACCCACCACCACCACAACCACCAATACTCCCTAACACCCTGCCCCCACCGCCCGCATCCGCCATCCCCCCCCCCCACCCCTTCTCTCACCATCTTCTCTCAACCCCTCCTCCTCTCACTGCCCCTTATCATGCTCGTCTCCCGTCCCTGCATGGCAACCGGAGCCTCCCACTAAACAAAATACCGGCACCTCAATCCAACAACGCTGTGGTATTTCAAGAGGGAACGACGTCTTCATTAACATCAGCAATCCGTGTCGTCTTCAGCAAACATACCGTACACCTTGTTCTTCCCTTTTGCATGTCGTGCAGTCGCTGCACGTGAAAGGGGAACAATGGAAGGTTGGCTTCAAGTGAGGCCCCTCCGCTCTGCTCGTCTTGAGTCTCTCATAACAAACCACTACAGAAGTTGCTTTTGTAAAAGCTTTGGAATTCAAGTGTGCTACGAGGAGCACCGGTGGGTGGGGGGTGGGGGGGGGGGGGAGATTGCAGAGAGGCGTAGGATGAGGAGGAGGGTGTCAGACATGCCTAGAAGCCTCTCTTTTGTTTGCCTGTGATGTTCCAGAAAGCTCTATCTGGTGTTTGTCCTGACGTCAATGGTAGCCAGCCACATTGGCTTTCTCTTGGCTGGGTTCCTGAGAGCAGACAGGCATGTTTGGACTGGAGCTGAGCTGCTATAGCTGAGACCTCTGGGAATCATTCACTAGCCAGCTCGACAGCACTTGAAAACTCCCCCCCCCCCCGCCTCATCCCCTCACCACACACACACACACACACACTTAACAGACACCCTCCCCTTGTTTCCCTCTCACAGTCTCTGTCCGTCTGGAAGAGGCTTGTTGCTACACGATTGCTCTCGGCAATGTGGCCGCTGGCATGCAGGCTGTGCTGTGTCATCTTCCGACCCCTCAGGAAACAGGGCCCCATTTCAGGTGTTCCACTCGGCAGAACCTGACTTCCCGCCCCGGATCCTCAAGTTGCTCCTTCACGGGCTCCACATGCATGTTTCTGTCTGAATTCCACACCTGAAGATTTTACTTTGGGTCTGCTGTGTTTGTCATTTGTGGAAATACATGTCTTTTACTTTTTAGATGTGAATTTGCTGATTTTGGCCTTTTGATTTGTTTTGTCGAAACTAAAGGTTGCGGCGGTGCAAGCGCGTACGACTGAAGACCCCTTTGTGAGTCAGACGTGTCTGTTTGCAAACCATTTTAGCCTGGAAACGCAAGTGTGAGGGACCAAATTGATTTTATGAGTCAACTGTGACAAAAAAGATGCTGTAGGAGGTAAACAATAAAGAGGCATTTTGAATTTTTTTTTGATTTTTCAGACCTTGAGTTCAGGAGTTTGATCTACTGAATATCCATGCATGCATTTTCCAAGCCGCTTCTCCTCGCCCAGGTTGCGGGAATGCTGGAGCCTATGGATAAGGGACGGAGTACACCACGAATTGGTTGCCAGCCAGGACACATATACATACAAACAACTCTTCTGACTCACATTCACATCTACGGGCAATTTTAGTCTTCAATCAACCTACATTGCATGTTTTTGGAGGAGGGAACTGGAGTACCTGGGGAAAACCCACGCAGGCAGGGAAAGAACATGCAAACGGCACACAGGTGTGACCCATTTTTTAACCCGCGACCTTAGAACTGTGAGGCAGATGTGTTGGCCACCGTGCCACGTCTACTGAACACACTTAAATATCATTTTAAAAGGATCAAGAGCGGCCATAGAACAGAGATCATGGTCAGGTCTTGGTTCCAAAAATTGTGCTTTGGGGCCACTAATGATTACATTTAGTTAAACATGGTCTGGCTTAAAAAAAAAAGTGTTTACATAATATTCACAGGCAAAGGGTTTTCAAAAGACAAATTTTCTTTGGTTCGCGTAAAGAACGGAGAAAGCCAACTACTACCATGGCGTCCATTTTACAGGATTGTTTTAGCAGGTAACTTTCACTGTTTTTGACTGAACATAACCTTCAGTGTGAAAAAAATCAATTAGTTTAGCATCTAGATTATTTATTAGTTGAAAACCAGTTTCCAGAAGTTTTATCGAAACCTGGAATCTCTTCCAGATCCACAGGAACACAATCTAACAAGGTCTTAAAACACATTACGAGCTGATTCGACGAGAACTGACAGAATGATAATGATCTAAACATGTTAAACTCTTAATTGGTGCCAAATGCACAATCTGGATTTGATCTGGATGAAATCTGGTTTTTGTATTGCAGCTCTTTCTGACTCTCCAAATGTTCAAGGGCAGATCAGCCGAAGAATAACTGCACAATTGGACTTTGTTTAAAAAAAAAAAAAAAAAATACAACAAAAAAAGGTTGCACATGATTATGTTGTGTTCAAAGATAAGTTGTCCTTTTTCCCCGACACCCTTGTACTATAGAATGAAGGTTTATATAAACCTACCTGTAAGTCCTGTACAAACAAAACAGGCCATACCAGGGTGGAGTTTGCAGTTGACGGCAGGCGAGAAACTTCTCGGGAGGGTTCCACCCCATCTTTCAACCTTCCTCTAACCAAACACCAACTTTAACAGCCGCCCCCACGCCGAGCTTGTGTAATTGACTGTTGTTGGCCAGCAATACTCGTTCTCTTGACATCTGCCAACCACCCCCGCCCAACCCTCACTTCAAGGCTTGCACCTTCTCCCAAATATGTTACGTTTTCTATAATGCCCTTGCCAAGACCCCTCACACGCGGCGCCCAACCCTCTTTTCAGACCCTGCCTCGGGCCTGCTGGGTTTGTCGTCTTACCACAACAGTGTAATCACGGTGGGTGTGGACTGTATCAACAAGACCCCGATAGGCAGCATTTGCGCTCTCAAACTGCTGGGTTTGGGTTTGTCTCAAAATCCTCCCTTGTATGCTGATTGCAGTCACCTTCCTTGAATTTTGAAACATTGCCATGAGCTCATCCTTATTGTTTCACCTGCCTCTCCCTCCTTTTTTTTTTTCTCATTGCACGCCCATGTCAATACCAACATGCTAAGGTCGCGCTGACAGTATGGCGCGGCGACGGTCAATAGAGAAATAAATAAACGGCCCTGACGAGAGAGGAGTGATTGAGGGCAGAGCCTGCTGATTCACAGGGTTAACCATCGGCCAACATCTCAGGAGCACGCCTAAAAGTCTCGACAGAGTGAAACCTGGGCTCTTTTTTTTTTTCTCTTCTCCTAATCCTCTTTCACACACGTCAAAACTATAACACGTCAGAGTTATAACAAAAGAGCCAGCATTTTTCTCCCCCGCCACTTTTTTTTTTATAACCCAACAAAGCGAGTTGCAGCAACTGTGTGTCCATTCTCACAGCAACAAGTCATTCCTAAAATCAGTTAATTTGATGTGTCGGGTGTCAAACTTCACACTCTGTTCCACCTTTTATGAATGTTGTCTGGTCGACTTCATCCTACCCATTTGCAGATCATACCATTTAAAGCGGAACAGCAACGTGGCGGGGGGGGGGACATTTTCAAAGGTTTTCGTTGCTTCTGTTTTCTCTCTATTCTTACCCATCTTCCCGTTTTCCCCAAATATTCCCAACCCATCACTGTGCGTTTGCGACTCCCAAGCCTTTCAGACCCTGAGAAAGCTGTGTGCCCTCCGAGTGACTCTACTAATGAAACACACATATATCCACACGTGGTTTTAACAACAAGTGGCAAAAAGATGCAGCAAAGTCACATGCACGCCAAGGCCAGGACAACAAAACCCTTTTTGTTTAATGTGAATCCTCTCGCCAAGTTGTGACAAGTCGGCTGTGTCTGTGTGGATTTTTTTTTTTTTGTGTGTGTGCACATCCGGGCCGCTGCCGGGTCAGTGAATGCCCCTAGACACACACACACACACTCTCTCTCTCTCATTTGGCCTCTGTTCCTGTTGTGAGTTCCCCAAAAATGGGCATCCCCTTCCAGATCCGCCATAGACAATTGTCCATTCTGTGCGTGTGAGGCGGGTGGGGTGTATTTCCTGGACGCAGGACTGATTTTTCAGGCCCTAGGCCAGAGAGAAGGGTGGCTTTTGTCCCCACACTGAATGACACTGCTGACTAAGAACGGGCCCGAGGGCAGTGGTAGGCGAGAGAGAGTGGGCTCTGTTTGTGTGTTTTCAAACAGTCGGCCTCATCCAGCAGATGTAAATAACCCAGTGTTACAGAATGGTGATTGACTGTAGGATTTGCCAAATGTGGTGTGTCTGTGTCTCCATTAGAGTGGGAGCTCAAAGCTCTGTTGTTTGTGCCTCAACGGCTGTCCACTGACAAAAGAGGAAGTCAACGCACAAGGGGAGCTTCTCTGTTTTGGACTGCAACAGTTCTCAGTTGCCTCTGCCAAGGAGGCTGTGGTCACCATTCGTCAGTTCGTTGGTAATAGGAATTATCGTGAAATAAACTTCAGTAGAAAGCATGAGACAAGGATGAACGCGTTACAGTTTGTCAGACTCACTGCGAATCTCATTAGCTGTCCCGTTGTCGTGGGGAATCGGTATCTCCTTGACTAGTCGTACGATCGTCACTTGAGTTCCTGTTGAGTGGAGGGACAACCTGCTAGTGTCGTGTCATGAATGATGTTGTTATTGTCTGTCTGTATCTGTTTCTTTTCACCTTAGGCTCAGATCAAACCACAAAAGACAATCAAAGCACTTTGCAATGTTATTAGCGTTGTATAGTCCATAGTTCTGCACTTAACTGGTTCGCTGGCTGTATTGAAAATCAAATCCTTTCTCTATAGGTCAGCGACTTCCTGTCTGGCCGCTCTCCCCTCACGCTGGCCCTCCGTGTGGGTGATCACATGATGTTTGTTCAGCTCCAGCTGGCAGCACAGCAGTCGGGCGGTCCGCAGCTCCAGCACAGGCATCTTATCACCCGGGGCAACTCGGATGCCACGATGGGCCCGCCCACGGGACAGCCTTGTCTCCCTCAAGCGCACTCCCACCTGCACTCCCACCATCCGCACAGCCCCCACTTGCCTCAGCCAGGCCCCTCCACATCTTCTTCTATGAGCACCTCGACCTTCCCTCTTCCCTCCACACACCACCAGTCTCTGCCCCCGATTTACCATCAGTCCCCGTCGTCTGCTCCTCACTGCGGCCCGGCCACCCCTCCTCCTCCTCCCGCCCGCTCCCCTCGCATGTCTCATGTCCCCGGGAGTCTGTTCCGGTCTCCTCCTCATCACCTGCGGGACCACCACCACTACCACCAGCCTTCCTCAGGCCAGAGCAGCCACAACATGAGCCAGACCAGCCCTGTAGCCCCCGTTTTGTGCCCTGAGGTAAACCTCAAACATCATTCTAGCGTGCATGATGCTCGATTAAAATGTCTGGGAATTGTTCCGATTGCTGTCTTTGGAAGTTTGTGCCTATGAGAATGAACCATACAAGTTTAGTCCAGTCTTACTTTGTGGTAACTTAATACCGCTCAAAATCTCTTCTCCTGACACTGAAACATGTTGCACTCGATTTTCTCCCAATGTTTGTTCCAGGCCAGCTGCAGCACCAGCAGCCCCAGTGGTGGCACCAGTTCCTCAGCGCGCTCCCGTAAACCTGGCGCCATCATTGAGAGCTTTGTGAACCACGCTCCTGGAGTCTTTTCAGGGACCTTTTCAGGTGAGATTTATCGATTCACCGAGCAATAAACATGGACTCTCCACTCGAGGGTGTGAGCGGTGATATATTTAGACATTTGCTTCCTCTCTTCTCAGGCACTTTGCACCCGAACTGTCAGGACAGCAATGGGCGCCCCAGGCGAGATATAGGTACCATTCTTCAGATTCTCAATGACCTCCTGAGCGCCACACGCCACTACCAGGGCATGCCGCCGTCCCTTACCCAGCTCCGCTACCAAACCCAGTGCAGCACGCCCAGCTCGCCGTCCCCGTCGCCGCCTCCCTCGCCCCCAGTGACGGGCGCGACGGGACTCTCCGCCAAAGCTACCTCGGTGCCCGCCGGTAACCCCAGCAGCCCTCCGCCAGTCCTTCATCCATTGGTGCAGTGCCAGAGCCAGATCCGCATGTGCAAGCCCCCTGGTGAGCGACTCCACACATGAAAGCATGACATGGAATCGCATCCACACAAACCAGCACATTAATTCACCGCACATTCTTTTGAAGCGCTCATGGAGCAGATGTTCCTGCTGTTGCCTTGAAAGACCGTGTGTTCATTTGCAGTTCATCATTTTCTTGATCAGATCGTTTTTTTTTTGTTTTTTTTTTTTTTTAATTATTAGCCTTGATAACTTGCCAAAGAAGAAGTGGAATGAAACGACTTGAGAAGTCAGGATAGCTTTTTGTGTTGAGATTGGGGAGAAAAGGGGAAGGGGTCGCAAGCATCTCCAGACTTGTTCAGTCAACCGTCACTTGTCACACAGCAAGTTGGCTTTGTTTATGTGCACCAAGGAGATAGATTTACCCCTTTCCACTCCCACGGGCAAAGCTATGTTTAGAGTAGATTAGGCTTTGGCTGCTTTAAGACGACAGGGGTGTGTACAGGTCAGGACTAGTTGGGAATGAACAACGCTGGACACACCCATGCCCAAGGGCAGAGCTGGTGCAGATGCTGCCGTTCAGACGACGCGCTTTTAAAGCACCTTTCTGGCCAGAGAAACTAGATTTGGAGTGTCAGACAGATGTCCAGCGCAGATAACATTGAGTCAGTGTGGTAAGGTTACACTAAGAGAAAACCGCATCATCTTGTGTGGCTTTCTTATCTCCTTTTGGGGAAATTGAGTTTGGTGGAGTAGTCCGTTGGGCTTGGTCCTGAGTTGCAGTGCATCTCTTTCAATGTTGGCTTTTGTGTGAGTAGAATAGAGCTTCAGTTTTAGCAGCTGACTTGACTAAGGCTGTACTGTGAGTCGAGCATCCCCCTGTAAGACCCCTAGTGCCCTCAAAAGTGTCCAGTGAACAGTTGGAATAACACGAGCTTATTTTTCTAACTTAAGGAAGACCTTTCCCTCAATGCCTCCGCCCCTGTTACTCCCACCCCCCCTTGTCCTGTTTCTACATCCGCACTCACCAGCCCACATATTACACAGCCCCACTCCCCCCATATGCTGTCCAAAAACAGCCTCGCCTGTAAAATCCATCTGTCCATCTTCCTCCCATTCACCCACCCTTGCTTCGTTTTTCAAGCCTGCGTTGTGCATCAACGCTGTACATTCTCCGTGTTCATTTGGCCTTTAAATAGATTTATTCTGAACTTCACCACTGGGGAGTTGTTAAAACCACAACACTAAGCCTTCATTCATCATACGGGCGCTAAATCCTGTCCTTTTGCCAGCCAAACTGCCCACGGATTGACCGTGGCTTCCAGTAGAGGGAAAGAAAAAGAATGGGTGAAAGAAAAGCTTGTCTTGTGCCCTGTTTTGACTGCACAGCCCTCGCCTCAACTTCCTGGTCAGCGTCTAAACTTCTGGGAACTGATATGAATGGGGAACCAGCTGTGCCAAACCCGGTGTGGCTCACTGAGACAATAAAGCCTGGTCTCTTGCATCCTGTTTCTCCCGATGTCCTAAGGAAGCCATTGACTCAGCGAGCTCGGGCAACCTTATCTGCCTACACCTGACGGACGACTTAGTGGACTTAACGCCGCGGCTTAACTCCACTTCGCAGCGGCCTGCCTCCATTCAGCCGCAGGACTAACCAGTCGGTTGCGTCTGCCTAAGTGTGTGTGCACACTTATACTCGAGACAGGCTCTTGAAAATGTCACATAGCTGGGTTCTCTCCAGAGAGCCTTTACCCTTTTCCACTGCAAGTTCATGTACGGGGAGGATAAGACAAGCGTAAATAAGAAAGCGTGACACACTCGGCCTAAAACGCCTGGTTAAAAGCTGCGATTCGGGGCTCTGGTGAAAGGACTTGCTGAGTTTGAGGATTTTTCATCTTAGGACTGACTGCCAGCCGGGCTGATTGTTGCACAAATTCCATTACTTGCGAGGGTCGACCTCCCTCCTGCCCAGTCTACGCCATTGTGTAGGGGCCGGGGGACAGGGGCTGCATACAGGGCACCAGGCTGAGCCATTGTAGAGTTGAGGAAGGGAGGGCTTTGGGATTATAGGGCTGCCTTTTAGTCCTTCTCCCACTGCAGCTGCCTTAGTTCAACAGAGGCCCACAGAATAGAGCTCTGAAAGCTGCCCCCCCCACCTTCCGGATCGCAACACCCCCACTTGTCCCCTTTAGATTTGTCAGGTCACGTTAGCGTCCCGGGCAAACCAAAAGGCAAGGGCGGGTGGGGGAGAATCTGAGCTCTTTTTTTTTTTTTTTTGTCCTCTGGATTTAAGCCCTGACTAGCTTGAACCGATTGCGTCGCATCCGTTATCCATCGCTAAGACCCGGCGCACACGTGCGGCGGCAGCTCACCGACCGATCATGCGGCATAGCGCGGCGCTATCGAGCGAAAAGCCAGTCAGGCACATCAGGTGCCCTTTCATTGTCGACAAGCAGAGAAGAACGGGGAATGCAAATGAAGTCTAAAAGTCATTGAAGAGCGTGTGTCCCTGGAGGAGCTGTCAGCAGCCTTTCACTCGCTGTCACGACGCTCATTTTAGCCCCCCGCCCCCCCCGTTTATGATCGGCGGATCGTCTGGTTGGCCGGTTAGCTGTTTTGTACTGCATAGCTACATTGTTTCCCAGGTGGTTGATGTCATTGGCAACTTAGAATGTCAAGTTAGCCATTTTACTATAGCCAAGAAAACTCCAGTCCTCGATTCGATTGTTTCTGAATGTTAGTCAATAAAGCCGGTAAATGCTTAACTCTTCATTGCAAGCATTTAATGATTTCAATCGTTAAGCTGCGTCTGACCTTGTCCACAAAAGCTGAATAAACGTACAAGAACTCCACTACGGTTTTGATTCAACTTTTTGTAGGTAATGACTTACCTTGCAGTCTCCCCTGGATGACTGAAAATTTACACAGACATGATAGTCCGTAATTATTGTTCAAGTCCACCTTAATGGAGCTTGCTTGGGTTTATTGTTGACCAAAGTGAATCAAAACCAGAATGCTAAAGCTTTTGTTCCACCGGCCAGACCACTTCATTTTCTATTCTATTCTATACATTATATAACATTCCACCAAATTCCAGAAGACACTGAAAAGTTGCAGCCTAGCTCCATCCCTTCTATAGGTTTTGGATACTGAATAGTTTTACAGTATCCAATCACGTTTTTCACCGAAAAAGGCAAAAACTGTTTTGAGCTCCCTGGCCATAAACTAGTTTTCTTTTGGCAAACTCTGTGAGTTGTCTCTCTTCTTCTTCGTCTTTTGTTCTCTGGTTTCCCAAACATCCACTTTCCCCAAACATGCACTCGCATGATAGTGTGTCATGTCAAAACAAACAAGCCTCTAACGCTGCCACAAATGAACACCAAGAGCAAATTCCGTGTTCCCCTCGTGGCTTGCTATTGCATCCCCTCGATTCTTTTACCCTGCTTCACCTCCTCCGACTCCCGCCCTTCTTGCAGGCCTGGGATAACACATTGGTTATTCATAGTGCTTCTCTTCCTCCTCCACTTCTTCCTCTTCCTCCTCCTTCTCAGTCTCTGTTGCTACCACAGCGCTTCAGTCAAGGCCTAACCAGACAAAATTGAATTGTGTGTCTCTCCAATTCACTTCCTATTTTTCTCTGGGTTCTCCAAAGGTATTGTGCTCACGTCAAAGCTCCACAGGCAGGCTCTTAGGCCAGCTAGCCAGCACGCACGCACGCACGCATGTGTGTGCGAGCGCGGTCCGTCCCTCTTAGCCAACCCTAATAATAGCCCCACTGTCATAAACATAGACTGGAGATCCCTGCGGCCAGCTGTGTCCGGACCAGCCGCCCAGGGCTCCGGTAGTGACGCTGATGAATGGTCGCACAAGCGCACGCACGCATTCCTGCCTGCACGCGAAAACGCACGCGCACGTACGTGCACTTCCACTCTCACACTCGCTTTGGTGGCGCTCCAAGCACATTCCCAAAACACTTGCCAAGCCAAAGTTCCGTGGACCTCCCGCGGCACCATCAAACTTCTTTTATACTCTCTGTTTGTTGTATCAGCAACCGCTTGTTAGAAAGTAGAATTGAATGCGCAGCCATATTTTTTGACATAAAGGGAAACAGGAGGGCCAGAGATGGGAACAAAAGGCTTGCTGCGACGTGTAAGGGTGTCACATGGAGCCGGGGGCAAAGGAATAATGCTCTGAATGTAGGCGACCCCCTGCGCTGTTTCATAGAAATGTCATTTGAACATCCTTGTTGATCTCCGGCGTCCAACGCCAGCAAAATTTCCATTCACAGTGGATCGTATCTATAGCGAGGGTTGAGGCAAATGAAGCCCACGCGGGGTTGACAAGTCATTCCGATGGGGTTAGAGCGAAGGAGGGCACAATCGATTGGGGGAAAATTGCCACTGACGGCTGATCCTTTACCCTCCGCCCTCTCCATCCCCGCTTTGCCCCTGGGGGAGGAATTCCTTAACCCTCCCTTGCAGTGCCCTTCGTTACACTGCCCCACCCAGCAGCATCCCTTGGGAGGCAAAGAGAGGAGGACGGTAGAATTCAAGAGGGAGGTAGTGGGTGAGGTGCGGGGGGCTTCAGGTCAAGGAGCTGAAAGTAGGAAAGCATGAGGGAAGAAAAAAAATGGAAGAAAAAGCCAATCTCCCTGTCTCTGCCGCTCTCTCTCACCGCGTACAATTTCCATTCGCTTGCATTTTCTATTGAAAGCCAATAGCGTTGTCCCGCGCCCGAGATGGATGGCTGCACTAGAGCTAAGGTTTAATCAATAGGTCTTTTTAATTTGCCATCGATCCACGTTAAAAGCTACTGCGGCTGTTTTCTGTGTGCGCCGCGTACGTGTGCGTGTGTGTGTGTGTGTGTGTGTGTGTGTGTGCGCGCACATGCGGTGTTTTCGCCCCCGTATCCCGCGCGCGTGTGTATGTGTTTATGCGCGCAAATATGCGGTGCCGGATCGGAGCCGCAGCCGGGCGATGGGCCGCCCCGCTTTGCTTTATCGACGTAGGAGACTGTTATTTCATTCTCAGACAGATACTAATGCAGCCGGCCGATAGATTGTGGTTTCGCCGCTTACCTTCCTTCTGTGTCCCGTACACTGTATACTGCAAATGTGTGCGTACACGTGTGCTTAAAAAGCATACCAGCAAGTATCTTTTTGATGTTACGTGGCAGCAGTACTGATCTTCAAGGGCAATTATTGGTTGAAGCAGAAAGTTGTCGGCTAGCTAACAAGACTCATGGTTAACGCAAAATAATACACCACACTACAGTTTTTGACGACTGTAATTCCTGGCCTGCGCACCTGGTTATGAGCCTCATCCAGTACATTTTTAAAGGGAATACCATTTGGTACATACATATGCCGCACCTGTGTAAAAGCCGCATGTGCCCACATTGAAACACAAGATATTTACAAAGAGAGATGGTACACAGAAAGTTTGATGCTAACGCCAGCGCCGCGCTAACGCTAACGGTTAACAGGGCCGGTTAAAAAAACTATACCGGTAAAAATCACTGAGACACGGCAGTAACACGCTAGCGCAGCACTAACAGGGCCGGACCGGTAAAAGTCACTTCCTCGGCACATATTACACCACTCTTACCTTTCAGCTAAGTAGTCAGATTCATTAAAAGGGTCGGAGACAAAGACACCCCCAGTATGCATAATATTTACACCGTAATTCCCGGCCTACAGAGCCCACCTGCTTATAAGCCTCACCCAGTACATTTGTAAAGGAAATACCATTTGGTACATACATACGCCACAGCTGTGTAAAAGCCGCAAGTGCCCACATTGAAACCGAAATTGAAACACGAGATACTTGCAAAGATGGTACAGAGAGTTTAATGCTAACGCCACACTAACGCTAGTGCCGCGCTAACAGGGTCGGTTAAAACAAAACATACCGGTAAAAATCACTGAGATATGGCAGTAACACGCAAGCGCAGCGCTAACAGGGCTGGACCGGTAAAAGTCACTTCCTCGGCACATGTATTCCACCGGTCTCACTATTAGCTTTTCCGCTCGAGTGCCCCCTTGCGGCCGTCGAAAAAAAATGCAGAAATTAGCTGCATCACCGGGTTGAAAGCATTTGGAAAAAAGTTGCGGCTTATAGGCCGGAAATTACGCTATTTCGTTACAGTCCACCCCATGCAGCCTAAAATTGCTAATTGAAAAACAGATGAAACCGATGGACGTTGTGGTCATGTAAACGTATCCTCACAGGGAGCAGACTAGAAACACAAAACAAACTCCGATCAAGCTGTAGATGTTTGCTGTATATTTACACCAAATTGTGTGACACCCACCTTATCTCAACAACCGATTTCTTCCAGGTGACCGGGTCCGGCAGACGGAGAACCGCGCCACCCGATGCAAGGTGGAGCGCTTGCAGCTGCTGATGCAGCAGAAGCGCCTGCGCCGGAAGGCCCGGCGGGACCAGCGCGGCCCCTACCACTGGCTGCCCAACCGCAAGGCGGGCCGCAGCAACAGCAACAGCAGCATGTCCAGCGAGGGCTCCCTGGACCTGGACTTTGACGACTCCGTGTGGAAGCCCGACGTCAAGGCCGACTTGAAGTCCGAGTTCGTCATGGCCTGAAAGTTTGGGAGGATGTGCGGAGCAAAATTTCGGAGGGGGGGGGGGGTCGACACGGGGTGTAGCCAGGAGGTTGTGATGATAGGAATGACCCCCCCCCCCACCTCTCCCCTTTTCCACCACCACCTCTCACACCCCCTTGTCGACATTATCCTTCACAGCAGCAGGACTTAGTCTCATGCTTGGATTTGGACTCTTCACATGTGGTCTCATGACAAAGATGAAACCTTGAATTTGAGCATAGCGGAATTCCGTGGTGAGTGGTGGTATTTCTTTTGTCTGTGTATGTGCGTGTGTGAGATAAGGCACACCCTGGACAGTAACTTAGAACTCCAAGTGGACTTCCCAACAGGACACAAAGCACCAGATGGCCTCAGCGCTCTCTCCCAAAACCGCCCAACGACGGCGGAACCGCCGAACTCTTTGGAATATTGCGCCGGGCATTCTTTCCCGATCCCCAAACTCACTCGAGCAGTCCGCTTCTGAGCTTGTTACACAGGTTGATTCAATGTCTTGTTTTTTTTTTTTTTTTTTTAAAAACATTCTATTTTCTAAAACAGAAAACAAAACAGATGTAGCATTGTTCACAAAGCATTCAGGTTTTCATAGAACAGTTCAAAATGTTGTTTTTTTTTTTTTTTGCACAGGATCTTGATTTCTAACTAGTGTGCAGAAGTAATACGGAAGTATTGATCTCAACCTCAGCGATCGGAACGATTTTAAGGATTGACGGAAAGTGCTTTCGATGACGGATAGGGGGGTGTTTTAAATCTTTCCAAAAACAAATGATGACATTTAATGAGGGAAAAAAAATGTTTTTTATTTCATTAAAAAATCTCGCTGTTTTCCAAAAACACCGAGATTATAAACATCCATTCAGTCGTTCGTTCACGAGTTCGCGGCCGTCGAACGACGCACAACTCACGACCCAAGTAGTTTATGTACATAAATGTGACGACTGGCAAAGATTAATTGGGGTGTGTGTTGCCCCCCCCCACCCCCACACCCCCCTCCCATGTTTCCCGTTTTCACCCAAGTTCCTCCAATCGGCTGATGATTTCCATCTCCCTCACAACCATCCTATGTTCCTTTAGCGATTATATTTTTTATTGGCAAAGTGTGTCTATGGGGGGGTTGGGTGGGGGTGGGGGGGTCTGTGATCAGTTTGTTACCTAGTGCCTCCGCCGGGACATCCATGAACATATCACAGTTTTTGCTGCTACACACTTGACACACACACAAAAAAAGGAAAATAAAAAAGTGTTTTCTTTTGCATGCGGGATGACGTGGGGATGAAATGGACAAAGGAGAGCAGAGGGCAAAGTTCACATGCATGAATTTTTGATGGAAAATTAAAAAAAAAAGAAAAAAAGTGCTGCTTCTGTTAAGGATTTTGTCACTATTACTTGTGCGTGTTTAGGAAGAAACAGAATATTGGAAAAAAAAAAAAACATCCTCTGAAAGTATTAACGGCAAACCAGAAGAGATGATTTTAAATGTGCCCCCACCCACTAAACATTCCTTTTGTGTGACAATGGAACCTTATGATGACTCAACTAGCCCCCCCCCCCTCCCCCAAACCTAGAAACTATTAAGACCTCTTTCACGCCCGAAGACCGAGGATCACATACGGACGCATTTGCCGAGGAACCAGCGGAATGTCCCCCCCCCCCACGGAACTTGGTCCAAAACTATTGAGCGCCCTCCCTTGCCCCAGCCACGATTGCACTCCCAAGAGCATGCAGTGAGAGATTACCTTTTCTTTGGGGGTGAACCTCATCTTTCTGTTAAGTGGCCTTACCTTTCACGAAGAAATTGGAGACAATGGGGACGGGAATGTTAAATTTTGTGGGTTTTTTTTTTTTTTTGTGTGTGTGTGTCGACTTGTCACCCAGGCGCCATTTTCACGGCCATTTTTTACACTGCCTGTAGAAGCCCACATTTGTCCACCTACATTTTTTTTTATCACTGTAAATGTGGGTACAAAATCAAAACTGGAAATTCCCCACTTTGGGATGTAGTGTCTCACTCCCCCCCCCAATAAAAAAAAAAAATATTTTAAGCGTAGCAATGGAAGTGGAACAGCACCCGTGTAGCCCATTTTTACACCGCATGTAAAAAAAAAAAAAAAAGGTTCAATTGTTTTCCCCCGAATGTATAAACTGCAACGACGCGGAATAAGGAGGCTAAGTTCACCTTCGGAAGCAGTATTTGTGTTTCGTTCTTAATCCGATACAAAACAGGAAGAGTAAGTTTGACTTTTTTTGCCTGCCTTTAGAGCACGGGTGTCAAACTCAAGGCCCGGGGGCCAGATCCGGTCCGCCGCGTGATTTTGTGTGGCCCGCGAGGGCAAATCACGTCTATCAACTTCCATGATTTTTGTCATTCATCTGTAACAAAATTTATGATGATAAAGTTGAGATATTGCAAGTATTTTTTTGTTTCCTAACATGAACAATAGTTGGAAAAAAAAAACATTCTGCTTGATTTCTGATTCAGAACTAGTGCATAAATTTGATCTGTAAATATCACGAGGTGAATTTTCATGGATTCACAGTCGTAATGGCCGTCTAAGGGAAATCGTAACTACAATGTGACAAAAAACGAGTTTGACACCCCTGCTTCAGAGGTACAATCCGTCGCCCATCTTTCACTGTCTACACGGGTACGCTGTTGCCATCCCCCCCAGCCGGCACTTGTATAAACTGCTTTGCAATTTTCCAGCTTTGTAGTATCTCATTTTCCGTGTCACTGTCGCGTGTGAACTTCACCGAGACGGACTCGCGGGATGACGCTAACCTGCCCGTTGTCGTCTTATTTTCTACAGCATGTAAAAGCCCGCATTTTCTGCATTTTCCGACTTCTGAGGAAGTATTAGATCGGCGCGTGAAGGTTTTTCCTCACCGATGTCTCTTTCTCGCTCTCTCGTGACCTTTCCCGCCTGTTGCTGGGCTGTGTAAAAGGCAAAGGTGGCTAAATAGTGGATCTTTTTTTTGTTTTTTGTTTTTTTAGCAGGATCTGTGTAAATGTGGCTAATGTCTCCCAAGGACAACGAGGGCACGTGTCGTTTTGTGTTTTCTAGCTGGTGGAGTCTCTTATTACGTCAAGGCTTCTGTGCCTTAAAAGTGTTTGCCCTCGCCGTATCGATTGAAAAGTCGCCACGTTCCTCGACGGCTGTGTTCGCTTTGTCACACGTCCCAGGAAAAAAAGAGGCTAAATTTGAACTGTTCACGCTATTAACATGGCACGAAAAAAAAAAAAAAAAGGCAGAAAAGGTCCCGAGAGGACCGCATGCACTTCCTGTTTGCTCGGATCCAACATTACCAAAAGGACAGTTGACCCGCCCGCGCACTCGCCCGCTCGCCCGCCCCTTCACTCCCTTTCGTCAAATCCTATTTATTTTCTTTTTGTATATCTATGAACTATACTCTGTGTGTGCCTCACTCCTGCGTGAAATTGAAAAAATAAGACAAACGATGACAAGAGCATTACAGAGAGGGAAACGAAAAAAACAAACAAATATTGTCTATGAAATTCCCGATCACACCAGTTTGAGTTGCCTGTTCTTTTCTTGTAGCCAACTATTGAAATTGAACCGGATTCAAGAATACAATTTACAATGTTCTAGCTCTAGACCGGTGTAGCACATGTGTGACTGTATTAATTTATGAAACCAAAATGGTAACTGTGAATTCTGTCTTTTTTTTTTTGTTTGTTTTTTTAAGTCGGGGGGGGGGGGGGGACAAGGCAGCAGCTCTTGCTCGTGTCTGGATTTTACTTTTGTTATTTTGTTGGTGGAAATATAATAGAAACAAACCGTGTTTCTCAAAAAAGAGGAAAAAAAAAAAGAAAATATATGAATATATTTTTTTCTTAAGCAATACATTTCAGTGTGACTTGTGATAGAACATTTTCTTTTTTTAGGTAATAAATAAAAAGCCAAAATGAGAATACAAGCTTGTGTGTGTGTGTGTGTACAGTACATCGGCATTCGATGACATTGAGTTATCGCTGTTATATTTCATAGCGAGAATCTATTTGATCGAGTAATATGATCGAATCACGAAGAGAAGCATTGGATTGATAACATGATCTTACCCATATTGCATTTATTGACTGGAGCATACCGTGACTGCTCGTGTGGGTTCTGATAACACTCGCCCTAGAGAAACATCCATGAATCATGACGCAGTGGAGAGTGACAGATCTGATCTGGGACCCGAGCCAAATGGGGTCTCCCTTTTGTAGCTTGACAATTTTCCAATTTCATAGACGTCGGATGTCTGTGAACTACAGGAAGCGATATGAGACCCTCCAACATTTCCAAAATGCTGCCTAATTTGCCTAATTGCAAAAATGTGTCTGCAAGCAAGCCCATGTGCACTTCCTGGACTAGAACTGTAAGAAGAGACAGACGAAAACTCGAGACACGAAAGAGTGACTAGAACGATCGGAAAAGATCTCATGACTGCCCCGTGGAGGCTGAGGACCCCACCCAATAAACTGATGGCGGGAGAGGGACGCATGGCGGTCTGCTGGGCCCCCTCGGGGTGCCCCTAGAGATTCCAGACATACTGATAAAAAAACGGGAGAAGACCGACGAGAACAGACTAAAGGACGTGTTTAGTCCTACAAAATGAAATCATGAGACTCTCCGAAGGGTTAAAAAAAAAAATCGAACCTAACCCTCGACTCCTGACTACAACCACAAGAAGACTTCCCAAGATTCTCCAACTGGTCCAAAAGAACAGAGCCCTGGAGAGACAGATTTGAGCGACGAGAAGACGTTACAAGACAGTATTGTGTAGAAATATGAGAAGAGAGAATGAGACTGTGCGGGCAGCGTGGGATCGATTCCCGCTCAGCGATGGTGTCGATATCTGCACTGTTACTGACCGGCGACCAGTTCAGGGTGTAACCCGCCTCCTGCTCTTTGACAGCTGGGTTAGGCTCCAACAATCCCCGCAACCCTTGTGACGACAAGTGGCTACGTAAATGGATGGATGACTAAAACTGAGACATGAAAGACTGACTAGAACTGTCAAAAAAGATCTCATGATTGCCCCATGGAGGCTGCGGACCACACCCAGTAAACCGATGGTGGGATAGGGCCCAGGGTTCCATCCAGGAGCCACCTAGTGGACGGGACAAATCCCACAACGAGGGACCTATGCCGGACCTGCTGGCCCCCTCGCGGCGTCCCGAGAGATTCTAGACATACTGATAAAAAAAACAGGGGAAGACTGACGAGAATAGACTAAGAGAGATGTGGAGTACTACAAGAAGAAATCATGAAACTCTCCGAAAGGTTAAAAAAAATGCTGCCTGACTCCTGACTACAACCACAAGAACGGTTTCCAAGATTCTCCAACTGGTCCAAAATGCTCCCGCTCAAACGGTGACAAGAACGGAGCCTCTGGAGAGACGGATTTGAACTACGAGAAGACGTTACAAGGCAGTAATGAGTAGAAATATGAGAAGCGCGGGATCGATTCCCGCTCAGTGATGGTGTCGATATCTGCCAGTTCAGGGCGTCGTCCGCCTTTCACCCGAAGCTAGCTGGAGTAGGCTCCAGCTTTCCCGCAACCCTGGTGAGGATAAGCGGCTTGGACAATGACATGATGAGACTCTCCAACTGATCGAAAATGCAATCGCCACAGTCCTGAGTCGAACTGGCAGAAGAGATCACCTTTGGGTTTCTTCTTCAGAGCCAGAGTTCTCGTGCGAGGAAAGGCTTTGTGCTAACTTTCGTCGAGAATTGTCACAATATTTGATTACAAATACACATCGGATTGCATTTTTTTAAGGGCAAATGTTTTTTTTTGTTTTTTTTTTAACATTCTCACGACTTCCAGTCAGACTGCAACTGTCAGGAGGCGTCTTTCGGAGAAGCGGCTGCCTTTTTTTCTCACAGTCACTCACGGCCTCCGCACCCAAACCTCCAAATGACAGACATGGGCGAGCGAGGCGCACTGCCACAGAGAGAGAGAGAAAGAGAGAGAGAGAGAGAGGAGAGAGAGAGAGAGTGAGTTGGGGTTTTCGCTGTGTGATCTCAGATAACACGCTGCCATATTTCAAAAACACACTCGCACGTACACACACATTGATGTAAACAGGCAAGAGCTGATCTCGCACGTTGCTGTTGTTGTTGTTGTTGTTGTTGTGCCCGCTTGTCATCACGAGGGTTACACCAAAGCGAGCCTACCTGTCAGCCGGGTGTTTACGCACGCTGTTTACCGTCGCGATTTTATCTTTGGCGTCAGCGGCAGCCACGCACGCCGACGACTGCGCTGCAATTTACGAGGGGAACGTGGACCATCGCTTGGTCTCATCTCGCTCTGACAACAAAACGCGACGACTGCCAATGCCAAATTGCCCCAAGGTGTGATTGTGAGTGCGGCAGTTTGTCTCCGTGTGCCCTGCGATCGGCTGCCGCCTCACCCGGCTGCATTCCCTGCGCCGGCATACCTCGCCGTGCCTCGCTTTCGCGACCGGAACACACGGGTGTCAAACTCAAGGCCCGGGGGCCGGATCCGGCCCGCCACATGATTTTATGTGGCCCGCAAAGCCAAATCTAAAATGTGAAATTCCATGATTCTTGTAAAAAGCTGTGCCAAAATTTCAAATTGTCAAAGATCATAAATGGCGGCTACGGTGGAACAGCTGGGGAAGCGTTGGCCTCACGGTTCCGAGGACCCGGGCTAGATCCCGGCCTCGTCTGTGTGGAGTTTGGATGTTCTCTCCACACCTGGGTTGGCTTCCTCCGGTCACTCACGTTTCCTCCCACATTCCAAAAAAAAAAAAAAAAAAAAAACGTGCAACATTAATTGAATACTCTAAATAGTCCAGGGTGCACCCTGCCCCCTGCCCCTTGACAGCTGGGATAGGTTCCAGAACTCCCCACGACCCTCGTGAGGATAAGCAGCTAAGAAAATGGATGGATGGACGGAAAGGAGGGCAGTATGGTGAACCGGTGGTTTGCCTGTCTGCCTCACTTCAGGTTCTGGGTTCAAATTCCGGTATGTTCTCCCGGTGACTTGCTCATAAGTGTGAAAATACGTGAGAATTTCTTCGTCTACATGTGCCCTATGATTGGCTGCCGACCCGTCCAGGATGTACCCCCCACCCTCCGGCCCTCGATCAAAGTCAGCTGAGGTAAGCTCCAGTTGACCTGCGACCCAAATGGTTGGACACAAGACCCCCCCCCCCAGGCGGACATTTTCGACAAATCGTGTACCGGATCCCATCCGACGGCCGTATAACCCCGCCAGACGTTCGTGTCTTCGCCCGCGCTGGGCTTTGCGCTGTTTGATTAGCGAGCGCCATATGTCTGGGCGGGCGTACACATCCTGTTTGCACAGTTTGCAGGGTTTATTTTAACCGTGACCTCTGGGATGTGTCGCCGGGTCGAGCTGCGAGGTCGTACACGCACACACACACACACACACACACTGATGCCGTTGGACAGCTGAACATCTTCCACTGTGACCACGTGTGTGTGTGTGTGTGTGTGTGTGTATGAGGAGGATATCAAAGGTCCTCCGAACAGCTGCATAAATATCCACCAGGTAAAGTCCCAAACAGAGAGCCACTCTGTTCTTCGCACAAACAAAAACTAGACAAAAGACAACAAGGACCCTGCCGATCGAGCAAACTACCCCACGAAACCCCTTAATAATAATAATAATTAAAAAAAAAAAACTAATCGCTTATTTGCCTGTCAAGTGAAACCATTGAAAGATGCTCAGGAGGGGAGAACTTTCCTGATAATGGTGGAAGGGTTATTGTTCGTTGAGCTGAGTTTTCCGCAGCTGGGATCTGATCAAACCCCGGGTGGACGTTGCGGTCTCATCGTGGACAAGGTTGAATTGGAAAGGAGCGAGAAAATCTTTGTTGACAGGAGGTCAGACAGAAAGTTGCGAACATGGATGGAAACTTTGAGAACTTTTGCCCTAGACGTGATGGATAAATAGTTTTGAGGGGGAGTAATGTTCTGTGGAAGCAAATGGCCGATTAGCTCAGTCGGTCTAGGGCGTGGTGCTGATAACGCCAAGGTCACGGGTTCGACCCCCGTACGGCCAGTCAATTTTGCGATGGTACATCGAAATGTAATCGACCTTTGATGCCGTAGAGTTTAGATGCATAGTTTTGAGGGGTATTAATATTCTTAGGTAGTAAATGGCCGGTTAGCTCAGTCGGTCTAGAGCGTGGTGCTAATAACGCCAAGGTCACGGGTTCGACCCCCGTACGGCCAGTCAATTTTGCGATGGTACATCGAAACGTAATCGACCTTTGATGCCGTAGAGTTTAGATGCATAGTTTTGAGGGGTATTAATGTTCTGTGGAAGCAAATGGCCGGTTAGCTCAGTCGGTCTAGAGCGTGGTGCTAATAACGCCAAGGTCACGGGTTCGACCCCCGTTACGGGCCACTGAATTTTGCTATGGTACATCGAATCGTCATCAACATTTGATGCCGTAGAGTTTAGATGCATAGATTTGAGGGGTATTAATGTTCTTAGCTAGTAATTGGCCGGTTAGCTCAGTCGGTCTAGAGCATGGTGCTAATAACGCCAAGGTCACGGGTTCGACCCCCGTACGGGCCAGTCAACTTTGCGATGGTACATCGAATTGTCATCGACATTTGATGCCGTAGAATTTAGATGCATAGTTTTGAGGGGTATTAATGTTCTTAGCTAGTAATAGGCCGGTTAGCTCAGTCGGTCTAGAGCATGGTGCTAATAACGCCAAGGTCACGGGTTCGACCCCCATACGGGCCAGTCAATTTTGCGATGGTACATCGAATCGTCATCGACATTTGATGCCGTAGAGTTTAGATGCATAGTTTTGAGGGGTATTAAAGTTCGTAGGTAGTAAATGGCCTGTTAGCTCAGTCGTTCTAGAGCGTGGTGCTAATAACGCCAAGGTCACGGGTTCGACCCCCGTACGGGCCAGACAAATTTGCGATGGTACATCGAATCGTCATTGACATTTGATGCCGGAGAGTTTTGATGCATAGTTTTGAGGGGTACTAATTTTCTTAGCTAGAAAATGGCTGCTTAGCTCAGTCGGTCTAGAGCGTGGTGCTAATAACGCCAAGGTCACGGGTTCCACCCCCGTACCGACCAGTCAATTTTGCGATGGTACATCGAATCGTCATCGACATTTGATGCCGTAGAGTTTAGATGCATAGTTTTGAGGGGTATAATGTTCTTTTAGTTGCCCGGTCTAGAGCTCTGGGTGGATAACGCACGGGGTCGGTTTCGACGCCGAGTCAGTTGTACGATGGTGGTTCGAATAGAGCGTTTTTTGTTTAGATGGTAGTTCTTGTTGGTGCTAATATTATCGCGCAATTGTTTGGTGGTCGGACTGTTGTGGTTCGAACCAGCCGGGTCTATGGGCGCCAGTCCAATTTTCGGCGGTTCGTATTTTGCGATGGTTCGCGTCGTACAGTCGTCGACATTTGATGCCGTAGAATTTAGATGCATAGTTTTGAGGGGTATTAATGTTCTTAGCTAGTAATTGGCCGGTTAGGCGGTTAGCTCAGTGGTCTAGAGCGTGGTGCTAATAACGCCAAGGTCACGGTTCGACCCCCATACGGGCAAGTCAACTTTGCTATGGTACATCGAATCGTCATCGACATTTGATGCCGTAGAGTTTAGATGCATAGATTTGAGGGGTATTAATTTTCTTAGCTAGTAAATGGCCGGTTAGCTCAGTCGGTCTAGAGCGTGGTGCTGATAACGCCAAGGTCACGGGTTCGACCCCCGTACGGGCCAGTCAATTTTGCGATGGTACATCGAATCGTCATCGACATTTGATGCCGTAGAGTTTAGATGCATAGTTTTGAGGGGTAATAATTTTTTTAGCTAGAAAATGGCCGGTTAGCTCAGTCGGTCTAGAGCGTGGTGCTAATAACGCCAAGGTCACGGGTTCGACCCCGTACGGGCCAGTCAATTTTGCGATGGTACATCGAATCGTCATCGACATTTGATGCCGTAGAGTTTTGATGCATAGTTTTGAGGGGTATTAATGTTCTTAGCTAGTATTCGGCCGGTTAGCTCAGTCGGTCTAGAGCATGCTGCCGATAACGCCTAGGTCACGGGTTCGACCCCCGTACGGGCCAGTCAATTTTGCGATGGTACATCGAATCGTTATCGACATTTGATGCCGTAGAGTTTAGATGCATAGTTTTGAGGGGTATTAATGTTCATAGCTAGTAATTGGCCGGTTAGCTCAGTCGGTCTAGAGCGTGATGCTAATAACGCCAAGGTCACAGGTTCGACCCCCGTACGGGCCACTTAATTTCGCGACGGTACATTGAAACGTCATCGACATTTGATGCCGGAGAGTTTTGATGCATAGTTTTGAGGGGTATTAATTTTCTTAGCTAGTAAATGGCCGGTTAGCTCAGTCGGTCTAGAGCGTGGTGCTAATAACGCCAAGGTCACGGGTTCGACCCCCGTACGGGCCAGTCAATTTTGCGATGGTACATCGAATCGTCATCGACATTTGATGCCGTAGAGTTTAGATGCATAGTTTTGAGGGGTATTAATGTTCTTAGCTAGTAATCTGCCGGTTAGCTCAGTCGGTCTAGAGCATGGTGCCGATAACGCCTAGGTCACGGGTTCGACCCCCGTACGGGCCAGTCAATTTTGCGATGGTACATCGAATCGTTATCGACATTTGATGCCGTAGAGTTTAGATGCATAGTTTTGAGGGGTACTAATTTTTGTTGCTAGTAAATGGCCGGTTAGCTCAGTCGGTCTAGAGCGTGGTGCTAATAACGCCAAGCTCACGGGTTTGACCCCCATACGGGCCAGTAAGTATTGCGATTGTACATCGAAACGTAATTGACATTTGATGCCGGAGAGTTTAGAGAGTTTAGATGCATAGTTTTGAGGGGTACTAATTTTCATAGCTAGTAAATGGCCGGTTAGCTCAGTCGTTCTAGAGCGTGGTGCTAATAACGCCAAGGTCACGGGTTCGACCCCCGTACGGGCCAGTCAATTTTGCGATGGTACATCGAATCGTTATCGACATTTGATGCCGTAGAGTTTTGATGCATAGTTTTGAGGGGTATTAATGTTCATAGCTAGTAATTGGCCGGTTATCTCAGTCGGTCTAGAGCGTGGTGCTAATAACGCCAAGGTCACAGGTTCGACCCCCGTACGGGCCACTTAATTTCGCGACGGTACATTGAAACGTCATCGACATTTGATGCCGGAGAGTTTTGATGCATAGTTTTGAGGGGTAATAATTTTCGTAACTAGAAAATGGCCGGTTAGCTCAGTCGGTCTAGAGTGTGGTGCTAATAACGCCAAGGTCACGGGTTCGACACCCGTACGGGCTAGTCAGTTTTGGGATGGTCCATCGAATCGTCATCGACAGTTGATGCAGTAAAGGTTAGATGCATAGTTTTGAGGGGTAATAATTTTCATAGCTACAAAATGGCCGGTTAGCTCAGTCGGTCTAGAGCGTGGTGCTAATAACGCCAAGGTCACGTGTTCGACCCCCGTACGGGCCAGTCAATTTTGCGATGGTACATCGAATCGTCATCGACATTTGATGCCGGAGAGTTTTGATGCATAGTTTTGAGGGGTATTAATGTTGCTAGCTAGTAATTGGCCGGTTAGCTCAGTCGGTCTAGAGCGTGGTGCTAATAACGCCAAGGTCACAGGTTCGACCCCCGTACGGGCCACTTAATTTCGCGACGGTACATTGAAACGTCATTGACATTTGATGCCGGAGAGTTTTGATGCATAGTTTTGAGGGGTACTAATTTTCATAGCTAGTAAATGGCTGGTTCGCTCAGTCGGTCTAGAGCGTGGTGCTAATAACGCCAAGGTCACGGGTTCGACCCCCGTACGGGCCAGACAATTTTGTGATGGTACATCGAATCGTCATCGACATTTGATGCCGGAGAGTTTTGATGCATAGTTTTGAGGGGTACTAATTTTAGTAGCTAGTAAATGGCTGGTTAGCTCAGTCGGTCTAGAGCGTGGTGCTAATAACGCCAAGGTCACGGGTTCGACCCCCGTACGGGTCAGTCAATTTTGCGATGGTACATCGAATCGTCATCGACATTTGATGCCGTAGAATTTAGATGCATAGTTTTGAGGGGTATTAATGTTCTTAGCTAGTAATTGGCCGGTTAGCTCAGTCGGTCTAGAGCGTGGTGCTAATAACGCCAAGGTCACGGGTTCGACCCCCATACGGGCCAGTCAATTTTGCGATGGTACATCGAATCGTCTTCGACATTTGATGCCGTAGAATTTAGATGCATAGTTTTGAGGGGTATTAATGTTCTTAGCTAGTAATTGGCCGGTTAGCTCAGTCGGTCTAGAGCGTGGTGCTAATAACGCCAAGGTCACAGGTTCGACCCCCGTACGGGCCACTTAATTTCGCGACGGTACATTGAAACGTCATCGACATTTGATGCCGGAGAGTTTTGATGCATAGTTTTGAGGGGTACTAATTTTCATTGCTAGTAAATGGCCGGTTAGCTCAGTCGGTCTAGAGCGTGGTGCGAATGACGCCAAGGTCACGTGTTCGACCCCCGTACGGGCCAGTCAATTTTGCGATGGTACATCGAATCGTCATCGACATTTGATGCCGGAGAGTTTTGATGCATAGTTTTGAGGGGTATTAATGTTGCTAGCTAGTAATTGGCCGGTTAGCTCAGTCGGTCTAGAGCGTGGTGCTAATAACGCCAAGGTCACAGGTTCGACCCCCGTACGGGCCACTTAATTTCGCGACGGTACATTGAAAGTCATTGACATTTGATGCCGGAGAGTTTTGATGCATAGTTTTGGGGGTACTACTAATTTTCATAGCTAGTAAATGGCTGGTTCGCTCAGTCGGTCTAGAGCGTGGTGCTAATAACGCCAAGGTCACGGGTTCGACCCCCGTACGGGCCAGACAATTTTGTGATGGTACATCGAATCGTCATCGACATTTGATGCCGGAGAGTTTTGATGCATAGTTGAGGGGTGGTAATTTTAGTAGCTAGTAAATGGCCGGTTAGCTCAGTCGGTCTAGAGCGTGGTGCTAATAACGCCAAGGTCACGGGTTCGACCCCCGTACGGGCCAGTCAATTTTGCGATGGTACATCGAATCGTCATCGACATTTGATGCCGTAGAATTTAGATGCATAGTTTTGAGGGGTATTAATGTTCTTAGCTAGTAATTGGCCGGTTAGCTCAGTCGGTCTAGAGCGTGGTGCTAATAACGCCAAGGTCACGGGTTCGACCCCCATACGGGCCAGTCAATTTTGCGATGGTACATCGAATCGTCATCGACATTTGATGCCGTAGAATTTAGATGCATAGTTTTGAGGGGTATTAATGTTCTTAGCTAGTAATTGGCCGGTTAGCTCAGTTGGTCTAGAGCGTGGTGCTAATAACGCCAAGGTCACAGGTTCGACCCCCGTACGGGCCACTTAATTTCGCGACAGGTACATTGAAACGTCATCGACATTTGATGCCGGAGAGTTTTGATGCATAGTTTTGAGGGGTACTAATTTTCATTGCTAGTAAATGGCCGGTTAGCTCAGTCGGTCTAGAGCGTGGTGCTAATGACGCCAAGGTCACGGGTTCGACCCCCATACGGGCCAGTCAATTTTGCGATGGTACATCGAATCGTCATCGACATTTGATGCCGTAGAATTTAGATGCATAGTTTTGAGGGGTATTAATGTTCTTAGCTAGTAATTGGCCGGTTAGCTCAGTCGGTCTAGAGCGTGGTGCTAATAACGCCAAGGTCACGTGTTCGACCCCCGTACAGGCCAGTCAATTTTGCGATGGTACATCGAATCGTCATCGACATTTGATGCCGTAGAGTTTAGATGCATAGTTTTGAGGGGTAATAATTTTCATAGCTAGAAAATGGCCGGTTAGCTCAGTCGGTCTAGAGCGTGGTGCTAATAACGCCAAGGTCACGGGTTCGACCCCCGTACAGGCCAGTCAATTTTGCGATGGTACATCGAATCGTCAACGACACTTGATGCCGGAGACTTTTGATGCATAGTTTTGAGGGGTATTAATGTTCCTAGCTAGTAAAAGGGAGGTTAGCTCAGTCGGTCTAGAGCGTGGTGCTAATAACGCCAAGGTCATGGGTTCGACCCCCGTACGGGCCAGTCAATTTTGCGATGGTACATCGAATCGTCATCGACATTTGATGCCGTAAAGTTTAGATGCATAGTTTTGAGGGGTAATAATTTTCGTAACTAGAAAATGGCCGGTTAGCTCAGTCGGTCTAGAGCGTGGTGCTAATAACGCCAAGCTCACGGGTTCGACCCCCGTACGGGCCAGTCAATTTTGCGATGGTACGTCATCGACGATTGATGCCGTAGAGTTTAGATGCATAGTTTTGAGGGGTATTAATGTTCTTAGCTAGTAAATGGCTGGTTAGCTCAGTCGGTCTTGAGCGTGATGCTAATAACGCCAAGGTCACGGGTTCGACCCCCGTTCGGCCAGTCCCGTTTGCAATGGTACATCGAAAAGTCATCGACATTTGATGCCGTAGAGTTTAGATGCATAGTTTTGAGGGGTATTAATGTTCTTAGCTAGTAATTGGCCGGTTAGCTCAGTCGGTCTAGAGTGTGGTGCCAATAACGACAAGGTCCCGGGTTTGACCCCCGTGCGGGCAACCCCATTTTACGATGGTAAATGGGGATGTCTGCTTTTGGAGGCATAGATTTTAGACGCATAGTTTTGAGGGGTACTAATATTCTTAGTTAGTAAATGGCCGGTTAGCTCAATCGATTTAGAGCCTGGTGCTAATAACGCTAAGGTCACGGTTTCGACCTTTGTAGGGTCCAGTCAATTTTGCAATGGTACATCGAAATAGTGATATCGACTTTTGGAGTCGTAGATTTTAGATGCACATTTTTGAGCGGTACTAATGTTCTTAGCTAGCAAATAGCTGGTTAGCTCAGTCGGTCTAGAGTGAGGTGCTCATAATGCGAAGGTCACGGGTTCGATTTCGCGATGGTAAATGGTGATGTCCACTCATTGAATCGAAGATTTTAGATGCACAGTTTTGAGGGGGTACTAACGTACTTAGCTAGCAAATGGCCCATTTGCTCAGTCAGTCTAGAGCCTGGTGCTAATTGTGCTAAATTGGCTTCTTTTCTCAATGCTATATTTGGCAGCGTGGCACACGGTTGTTGTGTGCAGGCATCTAAGGGGAAACATCACATTCAGAGAGTCCCATATATGGTCATATACAGTAAACAGTCGTCTTGAGTAAGCGTGCATAACCCCCCCAAAAAAATGAATGAGCACAGGAAGACCCACTTGGGCAGGAAGTGGCAGCTGCTGCCATGGCAACCAAGTGAAACCCAAACCAGCAAGAATTACACCTCGCCGGGCGCTCTTGACGTCACTTCGAGTAGCACTGACTCAAAGGCAGCAGCTGCACGGCACACAAAGCGTGGATGCGCGCACGCACACACACGCACGCAAAAATGACACGAGACAAAAAAAACATTTCTGCCAGCATTGTCCTTTCAACATAATCATTGTGGTGGAAAATCCCCCATATGTTCAGCGAGCATTATGGAGGACAAAGCGCAAGTGACAGTATTAAGAAAATCAGAGTGTATTTCTAAGAAGTGTGACTGATGAATATGCAAATGCGTCCTGCATTAATGCCAAATTAGCAATATGGTCGCTGCACAATTCTGGAGCTTGTTCAGATTAGAGGTGGATGTGTGTGTGCGTTTGTTTTGTTTGTATAGTCGGTGATTAAGGATCTTTAGAGGAACAATTAAATTCAGTGTCTGAAACAACCACCACCAACAACAACGACGACGAGAAACAGCAATAATCACACAAAATATTAGTTTTTAATCGGGTATTTTTGGTGTCAAATGGTTGTCAGCTCTGCCTCCCAGTTCTGAGGTTCTGCATTTGAATCTGACACTCCCAACGCAATTTGGTGACATTTTGGTTTTCTCTCAGGGGTGTCTGGCCAAATTCCCACTTGTGCCAAGTTAGATCCCGTTCGGTCAGTTTCTTAGAGTGACACGTTCTAATGCCAAGGTCATATGTTCGATCCCCGCACAGCCCTTCTCGTTTGGTGACGGTCTTCTTTTTCCTTTCGGTTTGTCCTGATTAAGGGTTCGCCATCTTTCTCCATCTCGGCATATCTCGTGCATCTTCCTCTCTAACACCCGCAGTCTTCATGTCCTCCCTCACAACATTCATCAACCCTTTCTTTGGTCGTCCTCTCCCTCTTTTGCCTGGCAGCGCCATCCTCAGCACCCTTCAACCAATGTATTCACTCTCTCATCTCTGAACAGGTCCAAACCTCTCTAGGTTAGCCCTCTCGAATCTTGACTCCAAAATATCCAACTTTGGTTGTCCCTCTAATGAGCTCATTTCTAATCCTATCCAACCTGCTCACTCCGAGCGAGAACCTCAACATCTTCATTTCTGCCACCTCCAGTTCTGGTTCCTGTGGTCGCTTCAGTGCCACCGTCTCTCGTCCGTACATCACGGCAGGCCTCACTACTGTTTTATGAACTTTGCCCTTTATCCTGGCGGAGACTCTTTTGTCACATAGAACACCGGTCACCTTCCACCAACTGTTCCACCCCGCTTGGACCCGTTTTTTCACTTCCTTACCACACTCTCCATTGCTCCGTATTGTTGACCCCAAGCATTTGAAGTCATCCACCTTCGCCATCGCTTCTGCATGGAGCTTCACTCTTCTCCCCTCCCCCCCTCTCATTCATGCACATATACTCTGTTTTACTTCGAGTTTGGTAACAGTAGTCGTGCTATTTCCGGTCTCACGAGTGAATAACGGACATGAACGACAATGTTGCCTTGGTTACACATCCATGTTTGATGCTCGGCTAACATTGAAAAATGAAATCCCCGAATAATTGGATTCCTGTGAAAATTGACAGCTGACTTCTCAGTTTCCATTTCCATTTGTTTGACACTAGTCTAGAACCCTCCATCTGGATCAGTCGTTCATGCTGGGTTATCCTTAGGTGAGGGTCCGACGAGGGGGAACACCACTGGAAACAAATAGAACATCCCGCATTTAGGTCATGGCTTAAACGGAGAACGGCGGCTCCTTGGACACCTGCGGGGGCCGAAACATTTAACGCGTCCCTGCAATTACCTCAACTGACTGCCGGCAATTGGATGCAGCTGATCCATTTACATCCACCAATGATGCTTGTACTTTGTGCCAAATGGAGACTTTTTCTTCCTTGTCTTTTTTTCCTTTAACACCAATTACCAAAAAAAAAAAAGACTCAAAAGTGTCCGAGAGAAGGAGTCCCTCATGATTTGGCTCATCACTCGGCCTCATTAAAAATCCAACATCCATGCACATTTGAGTCCCTCATTCGTTAGCTGCTTTGTAATTAGGGGTAACGTTAGAATGTGGGGGAGGGCTGGGGGAGGGGCACCTATGGAACCTCATGCAGTTTTAAAACAGATCAAAACTCATTATGGTGAAGCGTCTCTATTTCAACGTTGGGGTTTCAATCCCGGTTCTCCGCAAATTCTCAGGTTTGGTTTACTGATGCTAACCTAAATTCTTGCTTTTGTTGAAATTGCCATTGTATTTTTTAGTTGGATTTTGAAAATTATCATTACATTTTTCTTGTCCAATCAGATTTAATCTAATCTGCTCAAGGCCTTTATAATCAGCAGTGATGATTGACGGACTTTAAAGTAGCAACCGGATTTCAAATGTCTTCACGGGGCTAACTACCTAGCCCTAGCTTGACGTTCGCATTTTTCAGTCCTTTGATTGGCTGGTCAGAGCCTGTCAAGTTCAACTGGGATAACAGCGCTGAAACAAAACATCAGAATCAGCTTTATTGGCCAAGAATGTAAACGACACACGAGGTATTTGTCTCCGGTAGTTGGAGCCGCCACAGTACGACGTACATGTTGAGTAGCCAGAACACAGACAATACTAGGGAGTACCATACTGAGGCGACCAGATGCGTCGGCACCATCATCTGAACATTAATACATTTCATAATTAGCGGCTCTGTCTTAAATTCGACACGTTCTTTTCACGTTAGTAGACTAACGTTGATTCTGAATTGTTTAGCTAAATATTTATTGTGACTGCGCATCCAAATATATACTGTACTGTAATAATGAAAGGACGGGCCGTTGCGCATACCAAATCTTTTGATTGAATTTGAATAATATTTCAAATTTTTGTTGAACCTGAAGAGGGGAAAAAGGTTGGCCATTCCTGCTTTGTATCAAGCTAGTGGAGGAGGGGTCGCGCTAAGGGTAAAGCCATCATTGCCAATCCTATTTAAATTGAGGGGTGAGGGGCAGGGTGACCCGATGTGTGTGTCAAGTGTGTCTTTGGGGGATTATTGCAAATAAGGCACGTGCGAGAAGGGAAGGGTCTTCCGGGAGGCGTGTGTCTCTATGCAAATCTATGCAAATCGATGTAATTGCGGGTTGGGGCTCGCCTCTCAGTTCCACCCGATGACAAACATCTGCCCCGGTGCATTTTCAGACCTCTAATCATGTGGACCCATTTGTCCCACATCCCCCCTCTCATCATCTCCTGTTTTTTTTTTTTTTTTTTTGGGGGGGGGGGGGGGATCTCGACGGTAAATGGACAGGTGCTGTCTTAGAACCTTCATTATGAGTCCTCTGAGAGCCGTACTAAATATAAGAAAATAGTTTGATCCAGGGATCAGTTTAATTATTAGCATTTCTATGCTAAATGCTTTTATGCCTAGAATTACTTGAAAATTCAACCCCAGAAGTCTTGCTTATCATTATAATATATATATATATCAATAGAATAGGCATGCCTATCATGAGTTTTCTTCTTATTTTCCTTTCGGTTTGTCCCGTTAGGGGTCGTCACAGCATGTCATCATTTTCCATCTAAGCCCATCTCGTGTATCTTCCTCTCTCACACCCACTGTCTTCGACATCAACCTTTTCTTTGACTTTGCCCTTCATCCTAGCAGAGACTCTTCTGTCACATAGAACACCAGACACCTTCCACCACTTCCTGACCACCCTCTCCATTGCTAACCCGAACCCTAACATCATAGTCCAAGGGGAATCCAGTCTAATCTCATCTGTCAATTTATCCTTTACTACTGCAAACAAGAAGGGGCTCAGCGCGGATCCCTGATGCAGTCCCACTTCCACTTTAAATTTGTCTGACACATGCCTGTCATGAGTAACCTTGCGCCAACTGTTCCACCCCGCTTGGACCCGTTTCTTCACTTCCTTACCACACTCTCCATTGCTAACCCTAACCCGAACATCATAGTCCAAGGGGAATCCAGTCCAATCTCATCTGTCAGCATATCCATTACTACCGCAAACAGGAAGGGGCTCAGCACGGATCCCTGATGCAGTCCCACCTCCACCTTAAATTCTTCGGACACATGCCTGTCATGAGTAAAACTGCAAAAAGGTTTCTTTAGACACAAATTCAGAAAATACAGAGGAGGTCTTTCATGGTGGTTCAAAGCAGTTATTGCTAGCTGGGTTTCGAAAATGAACCTGCAGGTTTTGTTCAATTGCTAACAAGAATAAGTCTAGAGTGTTGACGTTTGAATCTTAAATTTTCCATAAATGAGTTGGTACAATAGTTTGTCTACAAGGCGTGTTAGAAAAATCCACCAGCCATATAATGCAATGGACAAACATGATGGACAAACATCGATAGAAGCACTTTTCGGGTACTACTCCCCCCCCCCTCTCAACTTTTGGGGTGTCATGCCAATCCCTAACAAAATAGGGTTGCATATGGAAGCTTTCTCAACATGGCCTAAGAATAATAATGACAACGCCGAGATCCAGCAATGCAGCCCTGTCACTAACCCCCCCGACTTCCTCCCCCCACAAAACAGCGGGGGTTGATGATCAATAAGGAATTTTGCGCATTCGATCGTCCGTGCCTGTGGAGGTCGTTCTGGTGTCCGTTTCTCAGAAAGTGCGTGTCTGTCGCCATCTGTGTGTGTATGTGATGTGAGAGGGCTTTAAAGGGGTTGGTGGGGGCCAAGTGTTTTTCTGCTCACTGCTATGGTCGTGACTGATAGGGTGATGAGGCCCCCCCCCAACCCCTGCATGCGGCGGTACCAGTGGGTGGGGAGATACCAGAAAGGCTTTCTTTTGTGCTATCGATCCCAACGTGTCAATTAGACGGCCTCAAATAAATGCGGCCCTCACCTCGGCGGGCTGGCAGTGCGCCGAGCCTTCCGTGTAAACGACACCTGTGCGCCGCCCCCCCGCGTCACCCAAGCCGCAGCGATAGCGGCGGGCCATCGAATTGAGCGGCGGCTTTTCCGCCACGCGGATTATTTTTCACGTTGACCGCGACCTTTGCAAGCGGACATTATGTGATCGCACGGTGGACTTGTTTGCTCTATTAGCTGCACCAAGTCAGTAAAATGTTGCTAACGTAGACACGATTAGCTTAATATTCATAAACTGTACAGCTGCCCTTCGGTGTAAAACTTAACGCAGCTTGATTTTCGTCTAAGCACAACACTCGCCATGTGTTTTTGCTGTTTGGGTAACCTGTCTGCTACAAGCTAGGCGTGGTCGGCGTTGTGAGATTTTGGTGTTAAGCCTACTGGGACCACGTCTCAGTTTTGGCGCAGTCGTTAAACACACATTTTGATGAATTTGATCAGGCAACCTCCTCGGACGTGTGGTAGATGACTTATACAACAGCGGGTGTCCAACCTCTTCATCAGTGCAGAAATCCAATCTTTGAATACATTAGTATTATTATCATCATCACTTTTAAAAAGTTTGTTTTTTTTAACTCATTAGCCGGTATGATGGTCTGAGCGCTCCCGTTGCTGAAAAGTCTTCTTGTGATTAACAAGCATGCGCGTATATTTAGTAAACTTCCGGCAACTCTGAAACGTCCCCATCCATGCTTCAACGTGTGCCATTCGACAACTTGTCGGCGAGTGTTCATGTTCGCTAATATTTCAAGGAGTGCCTATATAAGGACGAGAAAGACGGACAAGGACGCTTCCTCTCACCGCTGCTCTGGGAAACTACGCTGCTTGGAACGCGAACGACACGGACGCCGGCTGCCTTTCGTTTTTGGACCGGCTAGAACTTTTGCTAACTTCGAATACCCACTGGGACGAACATTTGCTTGTTTGGGAACACCCGTTCAACATTGATGACTATTCGCCGTTGCGGCTCAACTACTCTGTTCTTGAACGCCTATTTTGTGTTAGCTATTTTATCGTGTTTGCGTTGTGTTGAGATTAAATTGTCAGAAATGCAATACAACTGCCTTGTCGCAAGTTGCTGGTTTGAGCGGAGGGGACGTTGGTCTAAATTCACACGTAACGCTATGGACGTCTCAGAAAGACGAATACTGCGAACGAACGAATACGTGTATATCTTTTTATCAACTTTTGTTTTAAGGTTAGGTCAGGGTTAGGATATAACGTATTTTAGCTTCCTCTAAGTAGAAGAAGAAGGAGGAGGAATGAGAGCGGGTGATTTTCCAGTAAGCGTCCGGTACGTACCCAGAGTTCCCCTGTTAGTAGCGCATGCGCATTCATCACAAAGAGACTTTTCAGCACGGGGGAACGCTCAGACCGTCACACAGTAATCCAGTTATGCCGGTCAGAGTGGGGGGTTGTGAGTAAATTGTGGGCATGACCATGGTTCCTCTCACATATTCAAGTTGTCAGCAGTTTTCAACACCTCATCCTATATTTAATAAGGGTGCCCGCTAACGTCGAATAGTCCAACCACGCACAGGTTGCTGCATCCTCTCGGGAGACTTCTCCTTGCGAGGCTATCACGATATTTTTGAAGTGGACAAAAAGAGCCACTTCAATTGGATAGGATTGGAGTCCAGTGGCGTATTTTTTTCCGGTCCACGTAATAGCCAAAACCTGGTCTCGCCTGCTTCTTCCCAGAGTTACGCTAACTGCAGCGCTCAATTTCCATTTGTCAAAGGACCTAAGTGACCTTAAAACGGCCACTTCAATGTGGTCTTACTCGCAAACAAAAACAAGACTTGTCTTTTATCACTTTTCTTCACCTTGGTGGAGGTCTGCGCTCCGGATTTGACCACCAAGGGAATTACTGGCGCTGACGGAGCAAACCATCCCACTTTTTGATAGCCTTTACAATGCTCTGCTCCGAGCACCCATGCATGAACATAAATGGACATTAGGAGATAAGATGATAGAAATGACCAAACAAGGGACAAGACTGAGGTGAAGCCTCTTGAAGATAACAACCACAAAAAGACCACCACTCCCCTCAACACAATCAGGAACCCCTCCCCCCCCCAGGGGCCGACTGGAGGCGATAAACCTTTACTACTTCGGTACCTCCCTCCGCTCAGTCACCTCCCAGTCTGAAGGCAGCTCTTTGCACCCTCTCCCTAATGTGCCCCCCTCCCTTCACCCCCCCCCCACCCTCTTCCCAGTAGGATTTACCGAGCTGTGGTCCGCACTTCTCAGCCGGTCCCACACGCCCTCCGGGTTGATCCAGGTCGAATTCAATTTGTAAGATATTATGTATTGATCTACCCCGGACCCCTCCTCCGCTATCCGCCATATACCAAAATCCTCATTGACCTGCGTGCACCATTCCACGGCTCATCATCATCATCATCATCATCATCACAACAGACGTGTAGCAGTCTGAGCCAGTATTAAGGTCTCTGGCCTCGGGTCCCTTGTGGTGACCCTGCATCGCACCTGCTACCAAAGATCCATCCTCTATGCACACTTTTCCACTGCTCGGTTTGGAAAAACAGGAACATGACCGTTAGAGCGCAGACCTCGACCAAGGTCAAACAACATCCAGCTTGGATCATCACTTCTGCGTGTACTTGAATTGTGACATTGGTATGGATGAATTGTATATTCTGAATATTCACAAATAAGTGAAGGAAAAAAAAATGACATGAATGGTGACAAAAATGGAAAAAGCATAGAATTGATCAAATGGTCACAGTCAGTTATTTTTCTTTTGATTTTATGAAATATTGTACTAAGGGCGGCACGGTGGATCAGCTGGAAAGTGTCGGCCTCACAGTTCTGAGGTCCTGGGTTCAAACCCGGACCCATCTGTGTGAAGTTTGCAAGTTCTCCCCGTCCTTGCGTGGATTTCCTCCGGGCACCCCGATTTCCTCCCACATCCCAAAAACATGCAACATTAATTGGACACTCTAAATTGCCCCTAGGTGTGATTGTGAGTGCAACTGTTTGTCTCCGTGTGCCCTGCGATTGGCCACCAATCAGTTCCGGGTGTACCCCGTTGACAGCTGGGGCAGGCTCCAGCATTCCCTGCCACCCTTGTGAGGACAAGCGGCTAAGAAAATGGATGGTGTACTAACTAATTTAATATTTTTGTGGTACGTAGTATGTATAATTACTAGTTTATGACTGCTACATTTAGAATGCTCAAGAGTTTTTCCTTAAATAACATAAAAAAACATATTCCATTGAATTCATCTCCATTACAATTTGTTTGAATTACATTAAAGCCAATTCATTTCAACATGAATATATCAAATAAGAGAACTCTGTGAGCTTCCCGTAACCACCACAATCCTTCATTTAGCTCAGCCAACAGCCCCTAAATCTCTCAGATCAATAGTTGCACCCACCATCTCTCCATCAAACCCGCAAGCAAATAATTCAAACGAGACATCTAAAACCTCTTTGGAATGTCAATTGAAATAAATAAATAAACACAAATCTGCATTGTGATTCGCATGTTGAATTTACGGCGGCTTTGAACTCGAAGGCGGGGGGACGCGAGGGTCGGGGTCTCGTCTATAAAATTTGCACATTGAAATCAATGCCTGCTTGGTTGCCATGAATCGGAAAAAAACCAAAACGCTTTTAATGCTTTGCTGTTGTTATATTAACAACAAACGCGTGCGGGTTTCACATGCAGTTCCTCGCAACGTCACACCGCAGTCAAAACAAGAGCAAATAAAAAAAAAAAACTCTGATTCTAAACATGCAAATGCCCGCATTGTGTGAAAGAATATGATAATGGAAGTGAATGACACGTGCACACGCAGATGAGCAGAGGTCCGGTATGGCTGCCACAGATAAGAGAAATAAGGTCACATGCTAACAGGGGAGAATAAGGTGAGCGATGACCATGACATTTCGCAAAACTGGGCTAATTCCCCTGAAAATGTCTAAAGGTTACGCCGCGGCATTATTGCAGTGCGACTCTCGAATCAACTCACATTCGCAATTTCTTCCAGAGCCAGCAAGGACGAGAATGATTAGCCAGTGACTCCGTAAAAGCCGGCATTCTTTTCCACATTTTTTCCCCCGAGTCATTCTTTTCTATAGCAGTATACACGAGTGTAGCTCTTTAATTTGCTGGACATCCGGGCTGTGGGTTCAATTCCCACTGAGTGGGAATTGAAGGAGAAGCACCTCAGATAATGGACGGATGGATGCTTGCATGAAACGTTGTTACGAGTTGACCCTTGTTTAAAAAGCAAACGGTATTCGATTATAGTTCGGAGCCTCAAAATGGTGGAGTATTCGGTATTCCGGTCACCCTGGGCTGTTAGTAGAGAAACCTAATTTTAACACATCGTGTCAAGCCCCATATATTTTCTCCTGACGTTGATTTGAGTTGTTGTCAAAGCAGAATTTTTGATACTAATTGAAGAGTACAGAGAAGGTCAGAAGAAGCTACTTTTTGTCTTTGTGGATCTAGACAAAGCCAATGACAGAGTACCAAGAGAGGAACTGTGGTACGGCATGCGGAACTCTGGTGTGGCGGACAAATATGTTAGAATAGTACAGGACATGTATGAGGGCAGCAGAACAGTAGTGAGTTGTGCTGTACGTGTGTCAGAAGAATTTAAGGTGGAGGTGGGACTGCATCAGGGATCCGCTTTGAGCCCCTTCCTGTTCGCTGTGGTAATGGATAAGCTGATGGATCAGGTTAGACTGGAATCCCCTTGGACCGTGATGTTCGCAGATGTGATATGCAGTGAAAGCAGGGAGGAACAATGAGAAAGATGGAGGCATGCACTGGAAAGGAGAGGAATGAAGATTAGCCGAAGTAAAACCGAATATATGTGCACGAACGAGAGGGATGGAGGGGGAAGAGTGAAGCTCTGGGGAGAAAAGATAGCGAGGATGAATGACTTCAAATAGTTGGGGTCAAGAATCCTGAGCAATGGTGAATGTGGGAAGGAAGTGAAGAAACTGGTCCAAGCAGGTTGGAACAGTTGGCGAAAGGTGTCCGGTGTTCTATGTGAGAGAAGAGTCTAGGATGAAGGGCAAAATTTATAAAACAGCGGTGAGGCCGGCCAGGATGTACGGATTAGAGATGTCGGCACCGAAGAGACATCAGGAAGCAGAACTGGAGGTGGCAGAAATGAAGATGTTCTCGCTCGGACTGAGCAGGTTGGATAGGATTATAAACGAGCTCATTAGAGGGACAGCAAAAGTTGGATGTTTTGGAGAGAGCAGACTTCGATAGTTTGGACATGTCTGTCCAGAGGTGAGGGAGTGAGTATATTGGTAGAAGGGTGCGAGGATGGAGCTGCCAGGCAAAAGAGCGAGAGGAAGATCAAAGAGAAGGTTCATGGATGTTGTGAGGGAAGACACGAGGGCATTTGGGGTTAGAGAGGAGGATTCGGGAGATAGGCTAAGATGGAACAAGATGACACGCTGTGGCGACCCCTAATGGGACAAGCCGAAAGGAAAAAGAAGACGACCGCATTAAATTATGCTGGTGTACCTGAAGTAATAATGTCTGGCGAGCGTAAATGCAAATCCAGTCAAAGGCTAAGCTCTCTTGTCTCTCGTGTGGCCCCTAAAAGACCCCGGCAACGGAATGAAGACAGTCTGGCAGAATAAACGGGGACACTGATGGAGATGAAGTGCCAAATGGAAAACAAAAAGTCCTTCTCTCGCCCCCGCAGGCTCCCCGAGCGCGGTCGTCAGGCACGGCTCGGCTGCTTTCACTGACAGGCTGCGAGGGCCGTGGAACAGGAGGGCACCTGGGACCGGGGCCACACTTTTAACACCGCCTTTTTCCTTTATTTACGTGCTTTTCTTTTGCCTCAATACTCACAGATGCCCCCTTTAAGTGGCACACGTGCATGCTTGCGGCTGTCCCCCTTCGATGAGCGAAAAAAGAAGAGAGGTGAACAAGCTAACATTTTTCGACAGAGTTTTTTTTTTTTTCTTCCCTCGCTCCAGTTGAGGGAAAGGGACTTCTCACACGCTCGTTTCCCATCTGCAGTTCTCCCCCCCCCCCCCCATTCCCGGCTGGGCGGAGCCTAAAAGCGTGGGGCATTTTATCTGGAGGCTGGGAGGCGAGGTAGCGACGGGGACAAGCTCGACTCCAAAAGCCCTTGAGGGAGGCAGCTTGTGTGCAGTAAATAAACAGCCCACTCTCTCTCTCTCTCTCTCTCTCTCCCTTTCTGTAGCTCGAATCCCCTCAAGAACGGCTTCATATTATTGCAGCCCTCCCTTATTATTATTTTTTGTTGTCGTTGTTTTTGCTCCTTTGCGATTCCACGCCACGCAGACGCCGTCATTCCTTCCGCGGCGAAACTTTCTCGTGCTCAGGCAGGAGGTAGCAAAAAAAAAAAAAAAAAAAAAAAATCCGATCTTTTCTCAGCTTGTTGCAGCGGTAATGAACAATGTGGGAGCTTCCTGTGGGAGAAGACTTCAGAAGAAAGAAGGAACAGCTCCGCTGTGGGATGAATACGCAATAAGTATCTGCCATTGCACTGTTTGTTGTGCGCTGTTGTTATTTTTAATTCATTTACAGTGCTAGTTCAAACACAACCCATTCAGCGATTCGGATTTCTCAACAATTGGCCACCGTAGCGAGATAAGAAGTGGTTTGCTTGTCTTCCTCATAGCTCTCAGGTTCTGGGTTTGAGTCTCGAATTGATGAACGTGGCTCGGAAGCAAGAGAGTTGAATGGTTGCATTCGGGTCTTGCTGCACCCAAGTTTCCCGTTAAGATCCCCGTCACACCATGACGTTCTGGTCAGCGTTCGATAGCGTTTGAGGAAACGTTGGTAGTCGCCCATGGTGGCCAGAAGAGCGTTGTTTGAACGCTAGTGAACGTCAATGATCGCTGGGAATCGGCGGAGAACGTCGGTCTGGAAAAAAGTTTTGAACATGCACAAAAGTTCTCATCGAGACCAACGTTCATCAACGTTTAATTTTAAACGCTGCAGAACGTTCAAGAACGTTCGCGGAACGTTTTACTAACGTTCGCCGAGCCTTGCACGCGTTTGGCTAAGTCAGTCGTTACTCTAGCGTTACTTGGTTGATACTTATCGTTTGTTACCGTCGGACCGTCATCACTGGGGTTTTCATGGTGTGGGGTCTCCAGGGGGTGTCACATGGTTCTCGGACGTGCTCTTCCTCCTGCTGTTCTTTTTCCTCCAAAGACATTGCTAGTGAAAGAGGCTTTGCATTCTTACTTGCAGCGCTAGTTGCTGAAGTCCGCATCCCACCTTTTTTTCGTCTACGCGGCATGATGCTGACTGTTCAAACTCACGAGAACAACTGAAGTGACTATGAGATTTCCAACGTTTTCGTTCCCGTTCCACTTGTAAAAATTACACGCCAGCAAAACGCTATTCTGTCGTTATTCACCCGTTAGTCACATGCTCAACACGCTCGTCTAACGTTGACAAATCGCTCGTCGCGCGCCGGTGACACGTTAGCACACGCTAATGGTTTTTAAGGGTATCTTATTTGGTCGCTGTTACACGCTTCTCGTGCGTTAGACACACGTTAGTCATGCGTTAGACACACGTCAATCACATGGCAGATGTGTCATCCTCATTTGAGAACGCTGAAAAATAGAACGATTGAAATGTTCAGAGAACATTGATCAGAACGTCATGGTGTGACGGAGCCTTTAGGTGGTTTTACTCACTCCCCCCAGCCCGCAGCGGACATTTGGGATGAAACCTGATTGGTTAGCTGCGATTGGCTGGCAACCAGTTCAGGGTGTACACCGCCTCGGATGGACCCTTGTGAGGATAAGCGGATCTGATAATGGATGATTGGTTAGTCTCTTGACTCCACCACGTAAGCTTTGTCTTCCAGGTTATTATGATTTGGAAAGTACTTCTGTCCAAATGCTGAAGATCGTCACTTTATGATGTGACGTTTAGAGAAAGTATATTTGTGCTAATTACCATATTTGTGTTAATCAGCTTGACAAGACAACCGGCAAAAACGCAACAGTACATGACGAGATGTGCTGAGAATAGCCTTCCCGGAAGTATTCATATTGAAGTCACAATGAATAGACAGGATTATTCATCAAGTTCAAATTTGAGTATTTATTCAAGTACTAAAACTGAATTTAAGATTTAGCTGAAAAAGAACAACCCGGAAACATATCAGGAACAAGTATTGTTGGTTGGCACTTTGAACTTTGGACTCCAGTGATCTGAATTTGTTTTGGTGGGACCCGAAGGGTTCTGTTACTTTGAGCAGCTGCGGCGCGATGACGCCACTTGCCAGGAACACATCAGTTGTGGGGGATCAACGGGGAAATGGTTAGTGCTCGATATTCAGATATGACCAATCTGAAATGAAATCTCAGGGGACCTGTTGTGTCACATACTTTGAACTTGGTTGCACAAACTCTACAATTACAGAAACTGACGCAGTTTGGCACCTCTGATGGTACCATATGATTCTCCCAAATTGTTTTTTTTTTTTTTTTTATGGGTTACTTGGTGTAGTGGTTACCATTCTGAATCCATTGCTCTGCCCTGAACAATTATTATTTGCAAGATTTTTTTTTTTTAGTACCATAATTTCCAGCCTACAGAGCGCACCTGATTATAAGCCTCACCCAGTACATTTGTAAAGAAATATCATTTGGTACATACACAAGCCGCACCTGTGTAAAAGACGCAAGTGCCCACATTGAAACACGAGATATTTACAAAGACGGTACACAGAAAGGGTTTTCCAAGTTTTCATACCTTATCTTAGCTTAAAATAGCAACAACACTATAGCACAAACAGTGCTGTTAAAAAAACAAAAAACAAACCGGTAAAAAAAAAAAAAAAAACAGCCGCGGCAGCTAGACAGCAAGCAACACGGTAGCACAGCACTAACAGGGCCTGTTAAAAAAAAAAAAAACAACTTACCTAAATCACTGAGACGTGGCAGTAACACAGCAGCAACATGCTAGCGCACCCCTAACAGTGCCTGTTACAAAAACATACCAGTAAAAATCGCAGTAACATGCTAGCGCGGTGCTAATGCTAGCGCAGAGCTAACAAGGCCTGTAAAAAAAGACATACTGGTAAAAAAAAAAATCACTGAGACACGGAAGTAACACAGCAGTAACATGCTAGTGTGGTGCTAGCGCAGTAGTAACAAGGCCAGTTAAAAAAAAAATACCGGTAAAAATGACTGAGACACGGCAGTAACACAGCAGTAACATTCTAGCGCGCCGCTAACAGTGCCGGTAAAAAAAAAAATACTGGTAAAAATGACTGAAACACGGCAGTAACACAGCAGTAACATGCTAGCGTGGTGCTAATGCTAGCGTGGCACCAATAGGTTAAAAAAAAAAAACATACCCATAAAAATCACCAACCACGGCAGTAACACAGCAGCAACATACTAGCACAACTCTAACGCAGCGCTAACAGGGCCAGACCGGTAAAAGTCACTTCCTCGGCACGTATATTCCACCGGTCTCACTACTTAACTTTTTCACTCAAGTGCCCTTGCGGCCTTTAGAAAAAATGCACAACTTAGCCACATCACCGCATAAGCCGCAGGGTTGAAAGCGTGTGAAAAAAAGTTGCGGTTTATAGCCGGGAAATTACGGTAATTTTCCAAACAATCCAAGCGAGTAAAATTATGAAATCTTTAATGTTATTATCGTACCACAAAGCGCGTTGTGTGACAGTTTTGGAAATCACCACGGACGTTTGGTTTCGTGTGTAAACCCCTCCCCCCCCCCCAGCCGAGATGGTGTTGCAGATAGAAGGACAAGATAGTTACATCACAGGAAAGAACTGGAAAGACCATTCCGCCCGGAGTGCAACCCCGTCATGTCGAGATAAGTCTTGATAAAATGAAACCGGCTCAGGAAATTGCACCTCCAGTCGTTGCGCTAAGTTCTCCATTATGTGGAAGGAAGACTTCATTCCGCACAGCGTCGCCGCACTTTTGCCTCCACCCTATTTTGACCAACTGTCGTGTGTTTGCGTAACCCCACACGTCCATTAGCGTAATGAGACAAAGGTGTGGCAAGGAAAGATACAAAGCTAAGAATTTCCTGTTAGCATGTCAACTTACCCCCCCCCCCCACATGCTTAAGGTACACTCACAAAGATAACAAAAACTCTAAAATGTTTCAGTGTTTACAAATCCATGCACTGTATTTAACCCGCAACTAGTGGCCAAAAAAAGGGGGGGGGGTGTGGTTATTTATGCAATTGCAAATGGAGTCATCAAATGGGCGGGTGGAGTGAGGGGGGGGGGGTCTTTATTTGTACAAAAACAATGTTAGCACAATATTGCGAAAGTTGAGTTCAAAATAAAACAAAACAAAACATAGAAAGGCAATAAATGGGACAAATCTAGACAGACTGGGTTATATAAAAATAAAAATAAAGTCATATTAATTCCCTGGAACATAACTCACAAAACATTGAGTCTCGAGGAAAATGAATCATTGGTCAAAACACATTATCACAGCTTGGAGAAAACACATGGTCGGAAGATGAAAATAAGAGACGGAATAAGACCATGTTTTTTTGGCATTTTTCAACCCTACCGATTAAAATATAAGAAACGAGCATTTTTTTTTTTTCTTAATGAACAGTTCATATTACTTGGCGGCATGGTTCCTCAACTGGTAAAGCGTTGGGCTCACAGTTCTGAGGACCCGGGTTCAATCCCGGCCCCTGCCTGTGTGGAGTTTGCATGTTCTCCCCGTGCCTCTGTGGGTTTCCACCGGGCACTCTGGTTTCCTCCCACATCCCAAAAACAGTCAACATTAATTGGACACTCTAAATTGCCCGTAGGTGTGATTGGGAGAGCGGCTATTTGTCTTGATGTGCCCTGCGATTGGCTGGCAACCAGTTCAGGAAGTACCCTTCCTCCTGCCTGTTGACAGCTGGGATATAGGCTCCAGCACTCCCCACGACACTCGTGAGGATAAGCGGCAAAGAAAATGGATGGATGGACATATTACTTCACACATAAGACTCACAAAGGGCTTCACATGGCAAAAAATATACTCACATTTTCCAGTTAAAATAAAAAAAACTCAATCATTGATCCATCCATACATTTTCTTAGCCGCTTATCCTCACGAGTGTCGTGGGGAGTGCTGGAGCCTATATCCCAGCTGTCAACAGGCAGGAGGAAGGGTACTTCCTGAACTGGTTGCCAGGCAATCCCAGAGCACATGGCAACAAACAACCATTTGCAGTACTCACATTCTAGGGGCAATTTATCTATCAATCCATTTACTTTGTCGCTTATCCTCACGAGTGTCGCGGGGAGTGCTGGAGCCTATCCCAACTGTCAATGGGCAGGAGGCGGGGTACATCCTGAACTGGTTGGCAGCCAATCGCAGGGCACATCGAGATAAACAGTCGGACTCACAATCACACCTACGGGCAATTTAGTGTCCAATTAATGTTGCATGCTTTTGGGATGTGGGAGGAAACCAGAGTGCCCGGAGAAAACCCACACAGGCATGGAGAGAACATGCAAACTCCACACGGGCGGCTCCGGGATTGAACCCGGATCCTCAGAACTGTGAGGCCAATGCTTTACCAGCTGATCCACCGTGCCGTCTCCATTAATTTTCATTTTATTGTAATTTTTAATTTGTTACTTTCTAGCAGAACCTTAAAAAAATGTTTATTAATTGTATCCTGCTCTCACTTTTGGTGGTATAAAAATTGGGCATTTAAACGGGGTGTGTACACTTTTTACAACCACTCCGCACAGTTGCTTATCCTCAAAAGGGTCGCAAGAATGCCGGAACCTATCCCAGTTGTCAACGGGCAGGAGGCGGGGTACACCCTGAACTGGTTGCCAGCCCATTACAGGGCACATGGAGACCAACAGACACACTCACAATCACACCTACGGGCAATTTAGTGTCCAATTAATGTTGCACGTTTTTGGGATGCGGGAGGAAACTGGAGTGCCCGGAGGAAACCCATGCAAAAACGGGGAGAACATGCAAACTCCACACAGGAGCGGCCGGGATCGAACCTGGGTCCTCAGAACTGTGAGGCCAACACTTTACCATCTGAACCATTGTGCTGACTCCATTCATTTTCATTTTATTGTCATTTTTAATTTGTTACTTTCTCGCAGAAACTCAAAAGTTTTTTTGTTTGTTTATTAATTGGATCCTGCTCTCATTTTTGGTGGTATAAAAACTGGGCATCTAAACGGGGTGTGTACACGTTTTACAACCACTCTGCATAGCCGCTTATCCTCACGAAGGTTGCGGGGAGTGCTGGAGCCTATCCCAGCTGTCGACAAGCAGCCAATTGCAGGGCACTCACAATCACACCTAGGGGCAATTTAGAGTGTCCAACGAATGTTTGCATGTTTTTGGGATGTGGGAGGAAACCGGAGTGCCCGGAGAAAACCCACCCAGGCACGGGGAGAACATGCAAACTCCCCACAGGGAGGGCGCGGATTGAACCCGGGACCTCACAACTTTCCAGCTGCTCCACCGTGCTGCCCCGCATACATATCCCAGAAATGGAAAAATATGGCCTTTTTTTGTGACAGAATATTAGAGCAGCTGTCGTTGTAAGACGGCCCACAGACGGGAGCAGCAGCCGAGGAGCGTCCAGCACCAAAACCGGAGGAAACTGAGCCGGACAAACACGGCATCGCTAAAACAATAACGACTTCCACTAATTGTGTTTCCTATCGCCGACGTGAGCGCGGTGACATTTGGCCGCCGTGTTTGTCGGTCAAAGGACGAGCTAATTAATATGGTAATTGGGCCTATAGACGCCTCCGGTGGCGGCCGCGCCCCCCTCATTAGCGGTCGGGGGGCGGAAACGCAAACTCGCACGCCGGCGCCGTCTTCTGAGTAAAGTCGTGTCACGCGACTCATAACGGGAACATGTTGTTTTTTTTTTTTTTCTGTGAAAATGGGGAACTTTGTCAAAAGGTTTCCCACCCACACTGTGTTTCTCATCCCCCTCCTCGGCCCCCCGTTGCACGAACGGCTCGACTTTGAGCATGTGAAAGCGCAGCCACGCACGCTTACGCGCACATTCCGTGGCAGCGCTGCAACCCAAGTGCAGAAATTCATAAACGTGTTTCCTCGGGTCGTGAGTCACGTGATAATCGCTCCACAAAGTGGCCCACTCGTGCAATTTTTTATTTTTATGGTTTTGCACAGCTGGGACTTCTGGGACAAACCGTACAATATGCAATTTTTGATCCGGGAAGTAGTGAATTTAATGTAATTTGCAGCATACAAGCAAAAAAAAAAAAAAAAAAAAAAATGTCAGCCGCATCCCAAAAGTCACAAGACAAGTTTCAAGGTAGGTCACCGCTGTGATACCAGTTATGCAACAGGAAATGTGATTGGGTTAATGCAAAGTTCGAACAACTATGAAATCATAAAAAGCAAACATTATGCATTTGTTTCACAATAGGCTGCCTACTTCCACATTTGGCAAAACTTTACAGCAGGAATACAGAATAAAGCGCACTTAAAATCTAAAATCCAAAAAGTTGTTTGACACAAGATGTAATCACAGAGTCGCCAAAGATGACCTGATATATAAAATATGGACGAACGTATGTATTATTAGTTCTGTGCACAACTTGCTTCTAAAAGGATATACTGTAATTCCCGGCCTACAGAGCGCACCTGGTTATAAGCCTCACCCGGTACATTTGTAAAGGAAATACTATTTGGTACATACACAAGCCGCAGCTGTGTAAAAGCCGCGAGTGGTTTCATTGAAACACGAGATATTTACAAAGATTACAAAGGTACACAGAGAGTTTAATGTTAGCGCCTGCCGCGCTAGCGCTAACACTAGCACCGCGCTAATAGGGCCGGTTAAAAAAACAAAACATCCCAGTAAAAATCACTGAGACACGGCAGTAACACGCTAGCGCAGCGCTAACATGGCAGGTAAAAGTCACTTCCTCGGCACATATATTCCACCGGTCTCACTCTTACCTTTTCCACTCGAGTGTCCCCTTGTGGCCGTTCAAAATGCACAAATTAGCCGCATCACCGCATCAGGTTGAAAAGCGTGTGAAAAAATTCGCAGCTAGTGAAGATCTTAACCCCTTTAAAAAATAATAATAATATTTGTTGTTCATTTATGAAAACATTTTATAATTTTACTTTTTTTCTTATTGGGGGGCAACCACAAAAAAGCTTATTCTTGCTAAATCCCTGCTTATTCACTAATTTTGAGGGTTTATGAAACAAGTAGCGGGGGGGGGGGGTCCAGTGTACAGTGAAGAAAATAAGTATTTGAACACCCTGCTATATTGCAAGTTCTCCCACTTAGAAATCATGGAGGCGGCTGAAATTTTCATCAAAGGTGCATGTCCATTGTGAGAGAGATATAAATAAATCGTTACAAAAATCATACATTGTGATTTCTGGATTTTTCTTTTTAGATTTTTTTCTTCACTGTACATGTGTTTAACTTTTGTCAGAAGACATCAACCATGAAGAGAAAAACATTTTCACAAGTTTGGCATCAGTCATGTCATCAACCTGCAGTTCGTTGCTGCATCATGCACAGGAAGTCCGAAAACATGGGTTCAAATGTTAGTTACTTAGTTATTAACAATATCACCCTGATATGCTTTCGTCATAGAGCTATTAAAATGAACTCACAGGTATTCAAAGAAGGAGGGCAGAATAGGATTTATGTGCTCCCTCTTACGTGTTCCAGTTAAATGAAGACCTGCAGGATTTGTTGCTGGGCCAATGGCGAGTCCAACATTGATTACCATGACAACCACAGGGTTGTAACTACACCAGAGGGGAAAGAAAAGAGGAAAGAGAAAGACAATAAAAGCATTTTTTAAAACGGTTTATACTCTACCTTGTGTGTATTTGGGGTCTTGAACTCCAGAGGCATTCCAGAGATTTCCGTTGAATACAAATAAAAATAGAATTTTTCATCATTGTATGAAGACCTCTAGGAGACATATTAGCAATTTAGAAAATTAGCTTGACGCTAACAAGCAATTGTGATACCTATTAATGGGCTAACGAAAATTAGCATTGTAATTGCAGACATTTTAAATAGAGTGTTTTTTTGTTTTGTTTTGTTTTCTTTACAGAGGTTTTTTCTTGCCTGGAATTTTCTTTTTTTTTTAATTTATTTTATTTTTTTTTTAAAGAAAAGAACCAGCTCTCGCAGCCAAGACAAATTTAATTCAGCAACGCTACTCAAACATCACAGGAAATGGGGAAAAGTTCATCTTGGATACTTGTCAAATAAACCCGATGCCAAAAAAATGAATCGTTTGGAGTTAGTGTTATAATAACTACTGCGCTGTTTATGTATCAGATTTAGTATGGAGATAATGATAGAGCCACGAAAAACTAACAAAACTGCTTCCTTCAGCGAGCCGGCGATCCTAAATTAACTACAGAAAAATCATTTCTGAATGTAAATTTTTCTCCCAAAATTATCTTTTCGTAGATTAATGCAGGCATTATCCAGCCCGAAAGAAAAAAAAGGCAAATCCAAAGAAAATGTTATATGAAAAGCATTTATAACAATTTTATTTTATTCTTTATTTATCTTTTTCTTTTTTACCCCAAATTTAATAAAATGGGAAAAGTCAGGAAGTTTGACAAATAAAAAAAAGAAATGCAAAGAATAGAGAAGAGAAAAAAGAAGAAAAAGAGAAGTTTAAAATAAATCCATCACATTATGTGTCATGTATTCCCATAAAATTGACCTAGACATATTCATCAATGTTAAAAAAAACCCCAAAAAGATATTAATTGACGACAATGTAGAGCTTCAATAATGAACAAAATAAATAAAAATAAATTGTAGTTTTGGATTAAAATAAGTTTTGGTGATAGATGATTTCATTGAACAGCATTAAAACAGAATAACACTTAAAAGAACTTAAAAGAAAAGGAGGTACACATTCAAAAATCAACACACCCCTGTTCAAATGTCAGTTTTTTGTGATCCAAAACAACGAGACCGAGCTAAATCATTTCATAACTTCTTTCTGAGAATGGGAGCGATTACAAACAACGGAGGTATTTTGGTTGCATAAGTGTACACACCCCCCATAACTGGGATGCGGCTCTGTTCTGAATTAGGCAATCACGTTCAAACTCTTGATAAACTGGTGTGAGGACGCATCTGCCCCCAGTGCCAAAGATGATTCACAAATAAGTGCCAGCTGTTCTCATATTCTTTTCCTTAAAGGTTTTGTGCTCTCACATACAGATATTTGGGCCTCAGTTCCAGCTATAAAAAAAAAAAAAAAAATTCCCAAATGTCATCATACTTCTATGCGAGGTATGATGTTCTTTTGGTGGTGAGCAACGTTGCGTTGGTTCTAGTTTGTAGTTTTTCAACAAATGACTCAAGTCCCACGGTGGCCCTGAAGGACTGGAAAGCTGCTCAGTTAATTGACGATAAACTAAAATAACCTCAACGCGGCGTTACGCAAGAGGAACAAGCGGAACAGATTGTGACTTGAATGAGAGACTCTTGAGGAATCCGTCACTGGGCCGATTTTGAAAGCGGATGTTCCGAAAGCAGAACTTGTTCAACTCCAAGTAGAGAAAGAAGAAGAAGGGCTCGTTTGTCTCTTATTTACATTTCAATAAGCCTCCGGGAAGCAAACACGTGCACACACGTTAGGATCATCAATTAAAAGCACAAACAATTTACAGAAACCGCTCCCCCCGCGTTCGGAAGGCAGGTCCACTTGGTTGAGAAATGTCCCGGCGACGCTCGTGAAAAATCATTTCGCTCGGTCCTTTATCCCGAGCCAATCTTAATTGTGGCTCGGCTTCGTGCCGATTCATCAAAGTCCGCATGCCTGAGGGGGGTTGCGAGTTGTAGCGCTACTTGTTGTTTCCACCAACGCGAGAACACGCACGTACACACACGTTCGTTTGGCTCTGGCGTTTTCAAACTTTTCGGGTCAAAAATTGAGAAATATTTTCATGTACCTTCTCATAATTGAACTACGATGTGGACACCCTAATGTTTGAGGAAATAGAAAAATGCCTATCTTTGAGAAAAATAGTACTACTAAGAAAATGAGTTGATGTTTTTTTTTAGAGTAAATAAAAGTATTTTTTTAGCATTAAAAAAGTATTTATTGTAAGTATTTTATCTGAAAAAAAGTATTTTTTTGCAAGAACAAAGCTGTATTTTGTGAGGATATAAAGTTATTTGATGTGATCTTTCAAGATGAAGTCGTAATATTATGACATTAAAATCAAATTTCATATTTCAACAAATGAATTTAAAAAAAAAGCAAAATTACCTGTTTTATTTTGGAAAAGAATACTTCATTTTCAAAAATAAAAAGGAGCATTTTGCTGAGAAATACACTTTTTGTTCTCCTGAAAAACTGGACTTCATTCCTGTGAAAATATACTTTTGGTTCAAAGAAAAAACCCCAGACTTTTTCATTTAGGTTTTTAATTGGCCCAAAACAACAGGAGGGAGGAATAAATACCGTAATTCCCGGCCTAAAAGCTGCGACTGTTTTCACACGCTGTCAACCCTGCGGTTTATCCGACGATGTGGCTAATTTGTGCGTTTTTTTCTAACGGCTGCGAGGGGACACTTGAGCGGAAAAGGTAAGAGTGAGACCGGTGGAATATATCTGCCGAGGAAGTGACTTTTATCGGTATTTTTTTTTTTAACCGGCCCTGTTAGCGCAGCGCTAGCCTTAGCATTAGCGTGGCGCTAGCGTGAGCATTAAACTCTCTGTGTACTGTCTTTCTTTGTAAATATCTCGTGTTTCAATGTGGGCACTTGGGGCTTTTACACAGCTGCGGCGTATGTATGTCCCAAATGGTATTTCATTTACAAACGTATCGGGTGAGGAATGACAGTAGTTAAGAATGTTTATTTTATGGCTGCGTCAATCCTCATATGTCGGTATGCACTTTTTAGACTACATTTTTTTTCGCGGACCGCCAGGCTACAGCTCCGGGGACCTCAGTTTGATCACCACTATTTCAGATTCACACGCTATATATCTATTTGTTTTCATGGTTCTGGTCGTATGTCGTCTCCGGATATCGATTCACATTTCCACGCGGCGCTGAACAGTAAGAGCATTAAAAAGTCCGCCAGCAACATTCGGTGCAGGCATTTTGAGGTAAGATGAGCCGCGTGCACAACATGGCAACCGCGTGTCGCTTCATTTCCAAATGGGGACCGGTTGAGACGTTCTTTTTATTTTTTGCTTTTTTGCTCATAAGCCCCTTGAAGTGTCTCAGCGGTGCTGTTAAAAAAAAAGGTGGGGGGGGGCTGGCGGGGCAGCTCGCGTGAGCCACGTTGTGTAATGACTGGCCTCTCCAAATGAAAGCACGCTTTGGACGTCTCTCAACACAAACACGAAAGAAAGCATCACTTCCTGTGGAGTGAAATGGGCCTCATGTACCACACTTTGCACCAGAAGCGCACTGTTGTGTGTGTGTGTGTGTCTGCGTCTCCGTGTGTTTTCTTTGCTTAGCAACGTTCAGCCGCCACAACACTGAGGACGACGACGAGCCGCAATGAGACCCGAGGCGAGCGCTCGATCGAAACTTTCCCCTGTACAAATACAATAATCCCCATTTTTTATTACACTGCCAGAGAAATATTTATTGAACAATGCGTTGAATGTTTTATTCCATCCCAAAATCACTCTGCCTGTTACTCCAGCGGCACAGAATAAGAATAGAATAAGCTTTTATTTGTACGCAATGAGGAAATTCCGCTTTTACAACGCCGAGGCGGAGAGCAGCAGCCAACACCAATCATCAAAAATCCCCAAATATCCATTTATATTTTTATGACATTAGGTAACGAGAAGAGTTCAATCTGTGGCAACTGTGCATGAACAATAAACGCTGTATACCCATCTTGAACCCGGGACCTCAGAGCTGTGAGGCCAACACTTTTCCAGCTGAGCCACTGTGCTGCCCATCTCTATCTATCTATCTATCTATCTATCTATCTATCTATCTATCTATCTATCTATCTATCTATCTATCTATCTATCTATCTATCTATCTATCTATCTATCTATCTATCTATCTATCTCTATCTATCTATCTATCTATCTATCTATCTATCTATCTATCTATCTATCTCTATCTATCTATCTATACACACACACACAATAATAATATATATAATATAATAATAATAATAATGGTAATAATATATAAGCAGATACAGTATACAAGAAAATGTACCATAATTTCTGGACTATAAGCCGCAACTTTTTTTTTTCCCCCACACGCTTTCAACCCTGCGGTTTAAGCGGTGATGTGGCTAATTTGTGCATTTTTTTTCTTCTAACACCCGCAAGGGGGCACTCGGGCGGAAAAGGTAAGAGTGAGACCAGTGGATTATACGTGCCGGGGAAGTGACTTTTACCAGTCCGGCCCTGTTAGTGTGTTACTCCAGTGTCTCAGTGATTTTACCGGCCCTGTTAGCGTGGCGGTAGCGCGGTGCTAGCATTAGCATTAGCATGGCGGCGCTAGCGTTAGTGTGGGGGCGCAAGTGTTAAACTCTCTGTGTACCATCTTTTTTTCTAAATATCTCGCGTTTCAATGTGGGTTTCAATGTGGGCACTTGCGGCTTTTACACAGCTGCGGCGTATGTATGTACCAAATGGCATTTCCTTTACAAATGCACTGGGTGAGGCTTATAACCAGGTGCACTCTGTAGGGCGGGAATTGACCCCTCCGTAGAAATTGTGTCATCCGCGTCGCTGACCAATCACAGGCCAGAGATCTGCATAAACCACGCCCCTTGTTGGCGTCCGCCATAACCTCTGACAAAGTCGCATGGTCCAGTTTAGCTTTTGGTAGCGTTTTATCACGTATTTGGGTTCCTCAACAATAGATATGGTTAAGAGGTGTAGTCACGGACTTTGTAATAGTGACGACAGGTATCCTGATAGGCTAGTTGGTGGAGTTCAATTCGTACCCTTTCCAAAAGCGAAGACCGAGTACAAAAAATGTCTTCGATGGATCAAACTTTGTGGAAGACGGCATGATCAACTGAATCCATCTAAAATCAACCGGAACAGATATGTTTGCACGAAGGTAAGCCCTATAAGTGATTTTCAATCCATGTCTCATATAAATGAATTAGGAGTTCTTCGCTTGCATAACCAAGCTACGTGTGAATGATTGACACACTTGATCTGTGTTGAGCGATATTTTGCGATGATCTGACTGCACAAACGTGTCTCTTTGTTGGCGGCTACCGAGCTAAGCTAAACCCGACTATGTTTGCACGAAGGTAAGCCCTATATTTGATTTTCAATACATGTCTCATATTAATAAATTAGCAGTTCTTCGCTTGCATAACATAGCTACGTGTGAATAATTGACACACTTGATCTGTGTTGAGCGATATTTTGCGATGATCTGACTGCACAAACGTGTCTCTTTGTGGGCGGCTAGCGAGCTAAGCTAAACCCGACTATGTTTGCACGAAGGTAAGCCCTATATTTGATTTTCAATACATGTCTCATATTAATAAATTAGCAGTTCTTCGCTTGCATAACCAAGCTACGTGTGAATGACTGACACACTTGATCTGTGTTGAGCGATATTTTGCGATAATCTGACTGCACAAACATGTCTCTTTGTTGGCGGCTAGCGAGCTAAGCTAAACCGGACTAGCGAGTCCTAAAAGCCTTCGACGTGCACCGAGACACCAAGAATGAAGGACGGATGTTTGAGGACACTATAAAGTAGTGATTGTCGTACTCGGTCGGGACTTGCGTAGCTTCGGCACTAATTCAAGAATAATTATTGAGGGGAGCGCGTGACGTTACACAAAGAAAACGAAAGAAACAACTCGTAAATCAAGCCTCGTCTTCTTCTTTTCCACAAAAATAGGAAACTGTCAATGACGAATTCGTCTTTGGGTTATAATATATTATATTATGTGGCTTCTCGGTCTTCCTCTGACTCCGGAAAGATCTCGTGCTAATATCAATGGTTTCTCCGTCGATATGCATGGAAATACCATTGAAATACCCCTCGCTGAAATTCTTGAAGCCCTGCTGTCTGCTGTTCAATGATATTTCACTATTCGGTAAGAATGCGAGTGAAAAATCAGCTGGTAAATCGGACAATTTCGCTCTCGTCTTTTCTTCCTGCGACGCTATTTTTGCTAATTGTTTGTCTGAGGTTAGCAAGCATGGGGTGACGTAACTTCAGGAGGCGTGGTTAAGTGCCCTGTACGGAGGGGTCACTTACGGTACTCGAAAAATTCCCCAAAAGCCTAGAGCTTGAATCGTTCCATAGTTAAATGATATGATTTCCCCTTCGTCTCCAATGAAAACACAAATTCGGATCTTAAACAAAAATGGGGCAACAACTTCAGTTACTATCAACAAATACTTCTTGAATTTACGAAATGTATTTGCCCGTGCGTGTTCGTCGCTTGGTGACGATGGGAGCAAATTTCCGCGGATTTCCGAAGAATGAACTGAAAGTGATAGAAATTGATGCAGGGCATTTTAGTCATAGGAAGTGCATTATTTGATTTGCAAAATTTCCTCATATATTCTTGTATTTGTATTTTTTGGTAAATTAAAACACTCAAAACGCAATGCTCATGATAAGTTAATTCTGAATAATTCCAGTCAAAAGCGGCCAAAATGGACTACTCCCCGGTCAAGTGTACAGGACGTTTCCCGTTTATTCTCCACTACTTTGCCACCCTACTCCAAATCGAACCAGTTAACTGGTCCCAAATAGATAAAGTATCCAATTGCGCCTGACTTTCAGCAACCACGTGACCTGATGCCGCAGAGCTGGAAGATCCCGTTTTGTTCACGTCAATTGATCACCCGGATGCACCGGCGCGTCTTTATCGAGGCGCAAGCGTTCACACAGCAGCGACTTCCAGAACGTGAGCAAATTATTGAGCCATGTGAAAGATGCTAATCACCGCGCTAGCTTCCGGCAGAGGCCTGCGTACTGTGTCCCTTTTCCCATAATGACCTCAATGCCTGTGGTCATGATTCCATTAGGACCCAAATGACTAACTAGTACCACTCATGGTACTTTTTGGAGAGTGAATTAGGGAGCTGCATCTGCAGTGGGGTTAACTGACATTAATTATTATTATTATGCTGCAAACAAAGAAACTAATACGGTTAAAGACTTTCGCCATGCAATAAATATTGATTCTCAACTGCTCCAGTATGTGGCACAGTTGATTGCCGTTATACAAAAATGGAAAATAAAGTCAATAAAGTATCTGATTCTCACAGGAGATCCTGATTATGAAGCACATTTCTCATGTCTCCGGATTACTACGGATGTGTTTTGCTAGTCGTAGTTGTCTGGAACAAAACAGGGACATCATTGAGGAAGAGCTGGCTCGCCTCAGGTGGCCATGTGATGAGACACATTAAATCTCATTGGTGAAAAAAAAAAAAAACAACCCATCTCAATCTTATTGCAATCTCATAAAAAAAATGTATATATATATATATATATATATATGTATATATATATGTATATCATTTTCATTGATAACACAGTTAAGTTACATCAACCAGCGCTGCTGATTGTTAAGGTCTTGTAAAAAGAATCTAATGTACACGTAATGGATGCTGCACAGCCAAGAGAAACGCTATGAAATGAAGAGTCTGTAGTAAATAAATCAATTTCATGGAGCGATGATTAAAATTTAGGTTGTAAATGTATGTTTGGAATGGTAATACCTGATCGGGCTTGGTAGCTGTGCCTCAATTCCTCAACCTAGATGACGCATTGCATGACGAAGGTGACACTTTCAGAGGCACCTCCAAATGTCGCGTCAATGCTCACTAATAAATACAACGGTCAACCCTTTGGATGATTTCCTGGTTGCAGATGCTCACACCCTAACTCTTTCCACACGAAGGGACTGGGCTCCATTTTTGAAAAGTTTTAGGCTTTTTCGGCTCCCGCCAAGTTCAGACGCTCTGACTCTCTGCTGTCGTCTGTGATGGTGTAAGAAGATATGAGAGGCCACAGAGTATAACAGTGATGTATTCATCAAAAAGATCACGTTTGAAAAATGTACGGGTGCTCAGTCATGGCCGCAGATATAAAGATATGGGTGTGGATTACCAGTCATGCCCACAGATAGAAAGTTGCGGGTGTGTGTTCTGTTTGTAATGATGAGTGTACCTCTTTAAGAGCGGAGGGGGGCGGTGTCAGGGAAACTAGAAAGTAGAGGGAGGCTGAGCAGAGACCGTGTACTTCCGTGTGGTTCACTGAGAGGGCTCAACTTCGAGGGAACATTGGTCAAAACTACACAAAAATAAACGACGTCTTTCAATATCTATGTATTTTTACTCGTTCACCAGTCATGCCCGTGGACATAAAGTTGCGGGTGTGTGTTCTGTTTGTAATTATGAGTGTACCCCTTTAAGATCGGAGGGGGGCGGTGACAGGGAAACTAGGAAGTAGAGGGAGGCTGAGCAGAGACCGTGTACTTCCGTGTGGTTCACTGAGAGGGCTCAACTTCGAGGGAACATTGGTCAAAACTACACAAAAATAAGCGACGCCTTTCAATATCTATGTATTTCTACTCGTAACAAATTTTGCGCGCGTGATTTGGCGACCCCTAACGGGACAAGCTGAAAGAAACTTACTATTTTTCGCGCCCGACTGTGCAGATTTGCGAGTGCGATGGCTCACGGGCGCGTGCGCGCCTGTCAAATCACTGTGACTGATACAATATGTATCTGGTAGAAGGGATACCTTTGTTTTGATCCCTCCTGTTAAAAAACAAATACAAATACAGATGAAGGAAGAATGTAACTGAACTTGCACTCGGTATCTTTGAATGGGAATTTCCGAAAATTGTACTTTTATTTTCGTAAAATGATGACCTGTGAAAGCAGCACAGACGCTGTACGTTCAGAGGGAGATTTGAACCTGCATCTCCTGATCTCCGAACTACTATTCCACGCAATGACTGTCCCAGAATCATTCAATGAGAAAATCCAAAAGATGAAATCCGCCCAGTATATTTGTGGGGGGGTGGTTTAGGCCAATAAACGATACGTGGAAAGTCTTTGGGTTTTCCGATGCTGGGCTCATTGAAAGATCCAAATTGTGTGTGTGTGTGAACGGTTGCTTGTCAGTTTGTATTCTGCAACCGGCTGGGAACGTGATTTTCCCCTCTTTTCGGCGATCTTCATTTCATTCGTGACATTAATGAGGTAAAGAAACTGGATGGCTGGACGGATGATAAAATTTCACCCCCAGCCTCGAGCTACACACTCAGGTCCGAAACTCTTCCTTTTGGGAAAGTACTGAAAAGATGGTGGCACGAGCGAGTTATTCAATACCTTCTACAACTTACGACAAAAACACAAACATTTACATAGTAAAGCCACTGCTATTTTTTTGTCTGCCCTGGATATCGTTTTGTTTTCTTTTCATTTTCCGAGTTTCAATTTCCCCAGCTGTGACCCCCCCCCTCCCCCCACCTCATGTTCCTCAGCCCTGCACACCTGCTCAGCTGCCAAGGCCAGTTTGCAGCAGCGCAAACCCCGCCCCCTCCGCCCCCTACACTCGCACCGCTCCCTGCCAGAGCCTTGCGCCTGAGCCCAACCCTGGGCATGCGGGGCGGAGAACAGACGGGCCCTCTGTTTCCTGATAATCATCACATAGCTCGCATGCCTGCTCCGCTCGCTTGCTTGGACTCGCCGCCCCACCTGCCACTTAAAGCCTGCAGAGAGCCAAACACCCACTGCTCCGTTACATCTGCCGCATCACTCCGCACTCGCCAACCATTTCATCAGCCGTTAATTACCCAACTTCTAGGAACTCCTTTTCCAAGACAAATATGAAGCATTCAGAAGCACCGCTCCTGACCGACCCTGACCCCAGGCCGTGACGCTCCTTTACCCTGACATTGCGTGCAAACTGGGTTGGCCACCACCCGCCTGGTCGACCAAGGCCAGGTCGTTTTCCCCCCAGCCAGTCCCGAGGTCCGCATCTCCTCAAGGGCCACGTATCATCTCTCCATCTCATTATTCGATCAAGTGGTTCTCAGCCGTCTGCCGATCCGCGTACCACTTGAGGGACTGAGCACTCCTGAGGGCCCCTTCCCAGCGTCTATTGTGTCGCCGTGTGAAAAGAAGCCCCCCAGTGAAATGTGGGGGTGGGGGGGTGGGGTGGGGGTGCGGGCTTGTGCGCGAAATTGTTCATTTATTAATTTGCGCTATATCAGGTTGCCCGGTTTCTTGTTTGACAAAAAAGCGGCCGGCAAATGGGCAGATTAGTTATCAACACCAGCTGTCCAGACCCGACTGGTGAGATTCACTACACCCCCCCCCCTCCCACAGTATCATTATCAGAGCCCTTTATCTGTTTATCTTCCTTGGCCTGCCGCCTCCTTCCCTCGCGTGTGCTCTACGGCATTAAGATCCCGCACCAGGCAGATGGACAAAGTCCCGGATCAATCGGAGCGATCAATACACCCCAGACTGACTGAGACGTGACGTCCAGACTGACGGACAGCTGACAAAGGCTCTGATCCGGTCCGGTCCGGGCTTGTCACCTCCTGCTCCATTCCGGCTTAGCTCTGTTAAATCTTGTCTGATCTTGTGCAGTGATGACGTGATCGTATTTTACACTGAAATGTTTAGCAAAATGTCTGAGGAAGACATTGGAGAATTTCAGAATCTTTTTGCACCTTTTCAGAAAAAAACTGAATTCTTAGCTCCACCAAGTTCCACCCCCGCCAATGTCAGATCATTCCTCACTTTGACACACCTTGCCTTTAACTCTTTCTCATCTTTTGCCAATGAGAGAGATACTTTTTGGAGTACCTCATCAAGCGGGGTGTGCCAAACCGACACCATGTGGGTGATGTAAACCAAAGCAGTCATTGGTCAAATTCACCTGATATGATTGTATATCCTCACAACTCAGGAGAGCATCATTACATTTCGTTGTTGCTTCTTAACCGGTTTAGTCCCGACTATTCAACAAGGTGTCTTTTTTGAGATTTCCAGAGGTACCATTGTGACAAGACAAAATATTACTGTGTAGTGTAAAATCGGCATTAGAGAGCTACTCAAAACTCCTTAACCATTTTACAATTAAATTTCTGTATGCAGTGGCCCAAGGATTCAAATAAAGTGTTCCAAAATCTTGGCATGTTCTGTATTTTTGGTATTTATTTTTGGGGATACGGGGCTTACGGCCACGCTACCCTTAGAACGCCCGATCTCGTCAGATGTCGGAAGCTAAGCGGGTTTTGTCCTGGTTGGTACTTGGATGGGAGACTGCCTGGGAATACAGCTCGTGCACCTACGTCGTCAAATCACGTCACTGGCCGGAAGTGCCGGTCAAACAAACCATTCTTCAATGCTAAGTCGGTTGGAGACGACGCGAAAATACGTCTTATAGCACGGCGCCCAGAGTTTTGTCCGATACCGTTAAACATTTAGAAGGTTATAATAAACGAAGGTACGTGGAAAAATGAGAGACACTTGGCATTGAGGAGTCAATGTTTTCGCCGATAAGAAACTGGATTATTAACCCGCTTCCGCTTGTCTTGGACAACTAGATCTACACATGGATCTGGTGAGTAAGTTGTCGAGATTTACACAGAAGAGTTTGAAAGCGTAGGAAAAACATTGTGAATATTCTACTCTGGTTCAATGTTTTTGACCGGCAATATGGCGTCGTGGAAATGGTGACGTCACGTGCACGAGCTCTATACCAGGTCCTGTGAACTTCTATCCCTGGCTAAAACGCAGAGGGGTTGCGTCAGGGTGGGCATCCGGCGTAAAACTGCGCCAAACTAATATGCATTCATCTGAGATGACACGCTGTGGTGACGCCTAACAGGACAAGCCGAAAGGAGAAGAAGAAGATTTTTGGGAATACAGGAGGTGGGTATCAAAAAGATGGAAACTTACAAGTTGCATATCATAAATTACAAAAGATTTTAATTGATTGAATAGATGGGAAGTACACAACCCGCGCATAGGAGGCAAAGTCAATTTATATTTCATGAATCATTTGAATTTGTTCCTGATATACTATTGATCACATTTGATGTGGTGTTTTGGGTTTTCATTCGCTGTAAGCTTTGAAGCAATCTTCACGATAATGAAAAACAAAATCATGCAGTATTTCCCCGTGCATGACTGCAATGGATAACGTTTTGTATGTTTTTAATGTTTATAATGAGTATTGTTTGGGCTTTAGAGATGGCTGTCTTGGCGCCAGTGAATTCCATACGACACCACATCAACGTGACTGCATCCAATGAGAACCACAAAGCTGATTCGGGTCCACGTGACGTTAGGTAAGAAGAGAAAGGATTGCAGGTAAATTAGGATAATGACGCCGCGCACAAAGAGACCCATTAAGTAATCAGACGCACAATCACAGGTGGGTGATCTTCCCTCTGCAGACAAAAACAGACTGGATGTTGTTTTCACATAACCCCCCCCCCACTTCCCACCTGTCTAGCCTTCACCCCATCTGTGTTCATTCTAGGTCAGGTCCCTGATAACAGACAGCAGCAGAGCCTCACCAGTTCCTGGCTGTCTTCCGGTTGTAGCGTCTGCTGTGTTTTTGATGCAGTCCAGGCTCGCCGCCGGGGCCCCCGTCTCGGTCTGAGGGGCCGCGATTGAAACTAGCATGGAGGAAGGAAGCGTCTCGACACCAACGGTGAGTCATCACTCAATCGGAGGCCCGTGACGTTCTTACAATTTGGATTATTGTATTTCTACACATAAACGATTGGAGTAATTCTTTTTTTTTTTGATGGATTTGGCATTTACGCCATGTTTTTGATTACCCGTCCAAATATTACCAATTAATTGCTAAGTCATTAACAGAAGTAAAGGCCTTCCTGTTAATGACACAAGAATTTAGTAGGATTTCTTAGAAAAACTAAAGCTTTGTACTTCTTGTTTTTCGTGAATGAGTGAAAAACTATATCTTAACCTTATGATGTGGATTTTTGTGCAATATTTGTTGCACACGGAGGCAGCGTTTTTATTAAATTTGTTGCTGCTACCAGAATGCACTTCACTATATTAAGAATACTTTCATGTCCACGTTTCTATTTTTTACCTGACGCTCCTTTGCGTACCACTTTTTGATGCACACAAAATTTGCACGAGAGATACTCAAATTACTTGAAAAAAAAGTTCTCTATTTTGTATTATGGAACTTAATTTCAGGCAATTCGAGGCAATCTAGTTATTTGTATATGTCACGACCCATCGGAACGGAGGTCGGACCCAAATGCAGGAGTACACGGGAGACGCAGAGGTAATTCGGGAAAAACGTTTATTGTTCCACGGTCAGGGATCGGGCAGGCAGTCAGGTGCTTCAGCGGTAGTCAGGACGTCGGGCGTAGCAAGCAGGTCAGCGGGCAGGCAGGAGTCGGTACATCGGAGATCGATCAAAGCAGGCAGGATTTTCAAAGGAGTCAGGCTTACGGGGTTGGTCGGAGGACAGGCGGAGGTCGGTACACACAGGAATACGATCAGAGATACGGGAATGCAGGAATGGGGCATGAACCGCAACGATCTGGCACCGGACCAGTCGTCCCCATGGTCCTGTATACACCGGGGCCAATCAGCCAGCATGAGGCGCAGGTGTGCGCCTCCCAATCAGTGCGGCAACCCCCACAGCCAGGGCTGGACCGGCAGGACCATGACAGTATATCCTAATTTTCATCCGATTCAGTTTTTAACTCTTTTCAACTCTAAATACGCTACGATTTGGCCTAATAAAGTGTGGCGCAACTTATTTAAACTTTAATTCAACTAGCATGCTTTTATTTTGAAGCTCTTACTTTGCCAGGATGTTCCGCTATTGTTGCCCCTTCTATTGCACCAGTTCAAGACCCAATCAGACTCTTTCCGTCCCCTTGTGGTCACTTCTCCCTTTGTGTTTTTAAGGTCACACTGCCACCGTTTTTAGAACCTCCAAGGACTTGGTTCCAAAAAGCAGACTGAGGAATGCTGTGACATAACTGTCATCTGATTGGTCGAGAGATGTGGGCATTTCTTCAAGTGTTGGGACTTGTCGCTTCAACAGTCATTGCCTCCAAACGGACCTGACTGCACTGTTGCGTGATTAGACGACTCCTTCCATGTGTGGCCGATCATTCCCTCAATTGTTTTGCCGAAAAATTGAATGTATCACATTTTTGGGGGTGTCTGGGATGGATTAAAAGGATTTACTTTATTATCTATGGGTAACGCTGCTCTGGATTTGGTTCAGTTTGGGTTTAGTCAGGTTTTCTGAAATTGATTCATCATGAAAATCAAGATTCCACTGGACAGTCGCTAGAGAATTTTTATTAGCCTGCCTTTATTCCTAGTCAAGCCCCAAATTCCATAATTTGATGATTTTGTTTTCCCTGTTTTTATTGTTTTTGAAGAGACCTTGGTTAGAGCTGAATGATATCTGGATCAGCATAGTTTTTTTTCCCACTTTCTTTTCTGTCTTAGAAGATTTAAATTTCCCCTCGGACTCCCTTGGACGACGTGAGTTTCGTGATGAGGGTTTGGCTGGATGTTGCTGCGTGAGTCATAAAGGACGGCGGGCTCGCGTATCCTGCCAGGGGAGTCGCTGGCGAGCGCGTCACTCTTCACTGCCGGGACAGGAAGCGAGTGGGGTTAAACAGAGGGAATCCCGCAAACATTGGCCAGGAAACTCCACAGCGACGTCCCACGCTTCCCGCCACAGGGACTTCTGGTGGCGGCCGCAAACACGGATGTATTCCCGCTGGAGCTCTTACGTTGAGCTTCAGTCGATGGGTACCACAGTGTACAAACGGTACACGGAGAAAGTAGAATAGCACTCGGAGGACTGCACAACTCCACCAAGTCTGAGCTACAAGCAAAACTTTAAAAAGAGACGTTGGCCACTGTTGTGTGTTTCATTGTACCTTGCTCAGATTCGCGCCGTATGAAGGAAAACAGGCCCGAGAATGAAACCGAGCCTCCACTGTCAATTTGAAGGGACGGAAGAATAGAATAGAATACAGAAGAGAGAACCGAATACAGAATAGAGAACATAATACAGAATACAGAGTACAGAACAGAATATAGAATACAGAATAGAGAACAGAATACAGAATAGAACAAAATACAGAACAGAATACAGAATAGAGAATAGAATACAGAATATAGAACAGAATACAGAATAGAATACAGAACAGAATATAAAATACAGAATAGAGAACAGAATACAGTACACAATATAGAATACAGAATAGAATAGAATAGAATAAAATGAAATAAAATAAAATAGAACAGGACAAGATAGATAGATAGATAGATAGATAGATAGATAGATAGATAGATAGATAGATAGATAGATAGATAGATAGATAGATAGATAGATAGATAGATAGATAGATAGATAGATAGATAGATAGATAGATAGATAGATAGATAGATAATGTCATAAGGGCAAAGTTTATAAAACAGTGGTGAGGCTGGCCATGATGTACGGATTAGAGACGGTGGTACTGAAGGGACAACAGGAAGCAGAACTGGAGGTGGCAGAAATGAAGATGTTGAGGTTCTCGCTCGGAGTGAACAAGTTGGATAGGACTAGAAATGAGCTCATTAGAGGGACAGCCAAAGATGGATGTTTCGGAGACAAGGTTCGAGAGAGCAGACTTCGATGGTTTTTGGACATGTCCAGAGACGAGAGAGTGAGTATATTGGGAGAAGGGTGATGAGGATGGAGCTGCCAGGCAAAAGGGCGAGAGGAAGACCAAAGAGAAGGTTCACGGATGTGGTGAGGGAAGACATGAGGGCACTTGGGGTTAGAGAGGAGGATTCAGGAGATAGGCTAGGATGGAAAAAGATCCGTAACGGGACAAGCCAAAAGGAAAAGAAGAAGACAGAATATGACGGTTTATTTTCTCAAAGATCTTTGGGTCTATTTGAGGGTAGACAACAACCAGCCATTATTTGGGAAAGGACAGTATGGGAGGGGAACATATTTTTAGGATTTATCCGCCCTTGGCAGCGGTCCACGCACAACTGACTGCCATGCTTATTTGTCGTGAATTATGTGCTGCAACAATAATAGGTTTACTGTATTTTACTAAGAATACTGCGCTTCTATTTGAGGGTAGTCATTTTTTTTATGTGGTTCAACTGTGACATGGTGTCTGTTGAACTGGAGGTCAGTCTTTGGGCGTGTGCGCCATTGAAATTAATGGTTACAAGTTGAGGATCTGTTTGCATTTATTTGTTTATATCGTTTGACTGGGGCGTGGCAACTTTTGGCGTTACAGGTCACGCTCGTGGAAAGGGTTGTCTCAGTGTGATTGTGTTTTCGAGCCAAATACTTTATCCTTTCTCTCTAGGGGCGGCGCCACCTGCTGGGGGAACGCCCCTCGCACGGTACACGCGTGCCGACGTCGAAGAAGAGCGAGCCTGGCAGCGAGCGTCGGCCGGCCTCTGACACGAGATCAATCACGGGTCCGCTCAAGTGATTTTCATCGACTCTAAAAAGTCCTTGCCGCGGGCCTAACGGGGAGCATTCATCTTCACCCCCGCAAACCGTACATCTCCCTCCCAACACGGGCGACCTAAAGGAAAATGACAGCTCGCCCACACGGACCGTACACAAAAGGAGACCTGGTCTAGATCAATGCCCTCCTTTTCCCCCTTTTGAAGGTACCAGTGCTTTGTCCCATAGGTGCCCCCCCCCCCGTGAAGCCCTCACCTCCACTCCCGAACCCCCAGTCTTTCCTGCCACCACGGCCCTCGAAGGACAAATCCATAGACATGCTTCTCAATAAGACATTTTGCCTCCTGCTTCGTTTCTGCTCGCCAGCGGCAAAGCTCCCACACGGAGAATACACACACACGCAAAAAGAATGTCTGTGTACTTACTGTTCATCTGCATGGCCAGACCAAAATATTTTTTTGTGCAATACGGGGGAGTTTATTATATTGTCTCGGGAGTTATTTATACTGTGATGGATATTTTACTTACTGGAAGACTTTCCTGTGCACGGTTTGCATGTACTCCCTCGTGCCTGCGTGGGTTTTCTCCAGGTACTGCAGCTCCCTCCCACATTCCCCCCAAAACATGCATGGTCGGTAAACGGCAGACTCCGAATTGCCCGTAGGTGTGAATCTGAATGGTTGTTTGCCTTTACGGTATGTGCCCTTTAATTGACTGGCGATCAGTTCAAGGTGTAGCCCCCCGTGACCCTCGTGAGGATAAGTGGGTAGGAAAATGGATGGTCGCTCTTGACGTGTAATGGTGATTCTAAGACTTTTCTTGTCGTATAGTTCTGTAGTATTGTTTTGATACTTACTACATTTTGGCTAGGTATCTGCATACAGTATACATACACACTTGGAAAACTACATGCTATTCCAAATCAAAATGTAAATGGTAATGTATCAAATGTGTTCCTTTAAATAATATAAAATAAAAGTAAATAAAAATAAAAGTTCCTTTAAATAAAGTAAGGAAAAAGGTTTAATTTTTTTTTAGTCCTTTTTCATATCAGAAAACATTCACAATATAAATTGAAAATGCTCAACTTTTGCTCTCCTGTGATTCATCCATCCATCCATCCATTTTCTTTTGCCGCTTATCCTCACAAGGGTCGCAGGAGTCAATCACAGCTGTCAACGGGCATGAGGTGCAGTACACCCTGAACTGGTTGCCAGGCAATCACAGGGCACATAGAGAGAAACAGTCGCACTCACAATCACAGTCACACCTAGGGGCAATTTAGAGCGTCCAATTACCGTTGCGTGTTTTTGGAATGTGGGAGGAAACCGGAGTGCCCGGAGAAAACCCACGCAGGCCCGGGGAGAACATGCAAACTCCACACAGATGGGTCCGGGATTGAACCCGGGTCCTCAGAACTGTGAGGCCAACGCTTTACCAGCTGATTCTACCGTGCCGCCCTCCCGTGATTCAATGAACAAATATTTTGACGTATAGCCACTTCACATGTGTTTTGCACATTAGACCTGGCACCGCTGAAGTGCAATTTCAGCCCAAGACCACTGAAGACATCCCACAAGTTATGCCTCAGTGACTCGATGTGGCAAAATGATAAACTCAGACCAAAATGACTGCTTACTCTTCTATTTCCGAATTGTTGACTTATGCACTTCAAGGTTTCCGCACAACAGCTCTCAAATGAAAGCGAGAAGAACCAATAAAAGCGTCTCCTGGCACCCAAGGTTGCCCAGTAAATCTACCCAGGATGCAATAACAACCTCCCGAGGAGAGTGGAACACGAGGACCGCGATCTTCCCTTTTTCTTTTTTCTTCTTTTCCCGGGCCACGAATGAAAGACAGGAACTGGTGGGATGGGGCAACTTGAAGCTCAGCCCGCTTTAAATCACCTCCACCGGGCCCGGGGACTTTAAAAGCGGGCCAACTCCCTGGAGAAACTCGGCGAGCGGTAAACAATGTTCGCTAAGCGCCCTGGAACCACGGGAGGGAAAGGAAACGGCGCTTCCCGGGGGCTTAACTTTGACCTCACCACCGTCCCAGAGATAAAATATACCTCATCTCTACAGCACATTTGTTTTTCATTTGGTCGTTGGCGGGTATGGTGTCTCAGTTCAAAATATTAATATTGCGATGAATCGTTACAATGATTTTGTCGTCAGCGGTGAAACGTATAATCGCATAAAGCCATTGAAAGTGTGCTTGAACCCACTTGACATCCTGTAAAGTGAAAATAAATGTTTGACACGCCATCGAGGAGTGAGTGTCAAGTCGTTCTCGCTGCTCTCACATTCTGTGGGCGTGTCCGCTGAGTGCACTGGACCCACGCCCCGTTCAACAGTCAACTCTCAATCAGATGCCGCTGTTATTACTACCTGGAAAAATGTATGCTACTTTCTACTGAATGTTTCTCTTGCCTAAACATAATTATGTTTGACAAAATGATTTGATAATCTAGCCGCTAAAATCCTCTTGTGGTTGGAATATATCATAACACGTCGCTGTGAGGCTTTTCATTGCTGTGACAATGAGGTCGTCTAAAGCAGCTACGTCAATAAGGAAGATGCATTTCTCGGGTTAGGCACACTGAACAAAAAAAAAAAAAACAAAAACAAAAAAAGACTGGATAGGATATACACATCGAGAGGTATGTCGATTGGTTGAAGCTAGTTGGTTGCCATCTTGGTACTCCCAAAAAGTGTGGTTTGCAGGTTGGAATATGGCGGTGTTTTTCCTCAAAGTTTGGCATGTAGTATTAAAACTGGTCGTGTGAACTTGACCTTTTTTCAGTTCTGGTAACATGAAGGATTTTTAATTCGACTTGGTAAGGTTAAAAAAAAAGGCGAAGTGCAAAGGAAAGACATAGAACACCGTGACTATACCAAGAAACCTTGCATATTACATAGGCCCCGATATCCATGACAAGTTAACTTTTCCCAAAATACGCTGTGAAGCACCATCGTAACATAGCAAAAAACTAAGCATTTTTTTCGTCATAAAAGCATTAAATTCAGTTAGATATATTTTTGGAAATAAGAACTTGCAATGCGAAACTACATGCTAAACGCATTGTTCGTTTGTTGTCTCTGCGACGTCCTTTTTCAGAGAGAAAATTTAAACTCGTTTCCTCGCATTTGAAAATCAAATTCAATTTGCAGAGTTCTGTATTATGAAATTCATCAAAAATTTCCAAAGAAAATGCGTTTTCTTGCTTATCCACTGATGAAGTTTTGGAAAATATTGACATTGCTTTTTCGCGAAAAACCGTCGACCTATAAAGGTGAAGCAGAGCGTGAACAGTGAACAACAACAAAAAACTTTCTTCAAGTGAATTAAGCTCATCAGAAAATTAAAAAAACCCTTTACAAACTTTAACAGTTTCAAAGTAAATTTATCTAACTTACCAGTAGAATGTTTTCTCACAGCCACGAAACTGACGATTAATGCAGTTAATCGCTGTCGCGGCGCAGGTCGGCATGGTTGTTTTGGGAGTATCAAGATGGCGGATGGCGTCTTCAGTTTTGGTGGCCAATGAGTCGTTCAGTCTTTTTTTTTTTTTTTTTTTTTTAGATCAATGGTTAGGCATGGCTAGCTATTAGCTAGCTAGCTAAATGATCATTGTTCCTACTCCGGATACACACTGATGTGAAAGAACGAAAGTGTTCATGTTCTTACATCTTCGAGACAGTGCCCACCAGGTACTAAGCTTGTAGATTTTTTATTTTTCATACACTAAACGCGCCGGACCATACGTCGTGTATCTACACCGAACGTACTGATAAGATATTCACATAGAAAGACTTTGTAAATGTTTATTTACATACCTTGTTTCCTAACAGCTCAAACAACAGAAAAGTCATCGTTTTAACATCACTGGAAAAAGGTAGCAGCTTGTCGTCGTAAAATACGGTAGTGGGAGAGGGTCAGTGCATGCTGGGGCCTCAAGTGTGTCACTGGACCCAGTTTTAGCCATGCCCCCAACAACAGGAAAACTGAGACGATGGAAAAACTCTGTCACACTATGGTACTACATGATTGTGAGTTTTTGTACGTTTCTAGCAATTATCTCCAAACATGTACGGTGTAATAAATGTGTTTAGGAACAAATCTGGATTTGCTTTTGAGTTATATTGTTGGGCAATATTTAAATTTGCTAATTCCTCTTCAAATTCCCATTTATTTGACGTGATTTGAAAAAAATAAGTCAAAAGTTACTCTTAAATTACTCAGTACTGTAATTGCGGCCTACAGAGCACACCTGGTGATAAGCCTCAGTACACAGAAAGAGTTTAACGCTAGCGCGCCGGAGCTAACGTTAACGCGGCGGTGCTAACTCTAACTCGCGCACCGGCTGTGAAAAAAGTCACGGCTTGTAGGCCGGGAATTTCAGTATTTCAGTAGTTATTCATTGTATACTTACTGAGTCATGTTATATTACCCAGAGTACTTATGAATAACATTTTTGGCTAGTCTACCAACCTGTATCATGCACCGACATGCACAACACACATGTCTTGTTCTCAAGGATCGCGGCCAACTTGCACAATAGAAATGAAAAGAACGTCTTGAAATATTTCAGTGCCAAAAAGGCACGCATTGTACACTGCGTCACATACTGTATGAGAACATGCCTGTGTGTAACGCACGTAATATCACCCAATTAATGTACAGTATGTAATATGATAGGATTAAGCCACAACGTGAAGTAAGTCCACGTCACGCTTGATTGCTCCGCTTGCCGGTTAATCATGACAGCTACCATGACAGAAGGAATAGCAAAAAAAATAAAAATGTCAAAGTCAGGTCAGTGGATATAGTTTTGATGTATAAAACTACTTAGCTTGGATAGATTTAACTTCATAGACTGCGCAGGGCCTCTTTAACTGTATTTGCTACATCAGAGTCACCTTTACCGGGCAGCTCTTTGGCTGCTTCTCACGAGGGGCCCAAATTATGCAGAGCTCAACATCAACGGCAACGACTGTTCCCGCTAAAGTGCATGAGTCACTTTTGTGTTTTACTGCACTTTGTGAGTTGCTTCCCTCAGGCACTGTAAAAAAAAAAAATAAAAAATAAAAATAAAGTGTCCTCTTTGTGCCAATGGCGCCAATGCTACAAGGTTGTTTGAAGCGTCGTGTCCGTAAATAAAACGAGTATTTTTAGTAGCGCTTCTCTCTCTCCACTGTGGGGTATGAAAAAAAAAATCAAAACAAAATCTCAGTCCAAACCACTGACAGTTTAGAAAAACATCTTTAATCACATGAAGATGCATTTGCATCCTGTCAGGAGTTTGCCAAAGCAAAAGAAGGGGCTATAAATTGTCTGTTGTCAGAACACTTAGGCCAGTGGGAAAACTGAAGAAACTTATTCATGCAAAAGGCGCAATAACAGCAAAAATAAATAAATAAATAAATAGAAAATTAAGGAAAGCTTTAAAAAATGTTTTGAAAACTACTAAAAATAAAAATAACATGAATGTAAAATTGGTGGTTTAAAAAAACTATCCATAGCCCCGTGAAAATACAGATAAGAGTGCTTTGACATAACTTTAATGGGCTACATTAGCGGGCTAAGCTATAAATAAATTAGCAATAATATGCAGCAATTAGTTATGACTGTTTAGCATAGTTTTATTGAAGCAAACAACATAAAACAAAAAATAGTTGGTGGTGCTGGAAAATGCAACATGAATATACGGGAAGTAAATATTACAAACACAATTTAGCAAAGAGAGTGCTAATAAATAGATGCTAATGCTTGAGCACGTGAAGGATATTTTTGATTTTGTAAGTTCTAATCGGAGAACTTTTGACAATAAAAAGCTTACTGCCATTAAAAGAATTTAGATAAAAATAAAAAAAAGATACAATGTAAATAAATGAAAAATTAAAAATATATTAAATGTAAATAAAGCAAAGAAAAAGGAAAAAAATAAGATAAATAGATGAAAAGCCAAGCATACCGACTCAATTATTATCAAAACCTCATCTAAACCCTAAAAAAAAGATCTGTAACAACAGTGGCAGATTGAAGAAAAATGAATTACCAACCATTGTAATAGAATACAGACTAATTAAAGTCAAAAATGTAAAAAAAAAAGGTGGGGTTGGAGAGCCCCAAAATAGGTTTTGGCGAAGGAAATGAGTTCTGGAAAATCCTCTAAGTGTAAGT